>NC_064620.1:183983787-184286818 GCF_023898315.1 Schistocerca nitens | reverse complement strand
CTCTACTTTGGTCTTTACAGATCTGCCCTCGGGTTAATTATTTGAGATACATTTCGCTAAGTGATTCATGAAACAGTAACTAGAATATTTTATACAGCACTGCTTCTTCTGAACTCAAGCGGTCCTCTGCGAACTAGTTAGTTACTACGTTTTCTTGCTACTTCATCATATCATTGCTTTCCATTGTAATGTTTTACATGATTTCTGTGCTTATAACGCTTTATGAAGTATCGTGCAGGTTGATGATTCGAGTTCCTTGATTTGCTCTCTTGTGTGAATTCCGATGACTCAACTGATTTATCGCTTCGGAGTAAGTAGTATGCTTGTGTGCAGAGAGTATACCGAAATTTGTGGTTTTACGCACCACTTAGTAGTTGGTGATCGCTAGGTCCTTCATCCTACCAGGTTGCACTAGTAAGTAATCCGATTTATATCAGCGCAATTTTTACGGGAAAGGTGTGCTCTCTCATAGTCCTTTCACGATAACTGAAGAGCATAAAATGGCGACGCCTAGGGAAGGGCTTTATCTAGCATAGGGGGCTCAGGTGGCTGGTGATGATGTCGTACCTAGTAGAGGGCTTCATCCAGCACAGGGTCGCAGGTGGCTGGTGGTGATGCCTTACGTTTACCTGATTTGCTGTATTGTATATTGTTATAAAATATGAGACTGTTTGTTTCCAACTGATAATGGCATCAGCTGAATCCTTTTGTTCTTCGCGCGTCTTGGCGCTAATGAAGCTAATGAAACTGCGTGAATAAAAGTCTGTGGTGGCCGCCCAACAGTGCCCATAGTGTTGCGTCACAAGTGTTAGTGATCCTTCTGCTTTTTAAGGACAAAGCCGCCCAACAATATTTGAAATTAGTGGATTTGGCTCTCGCGAGTGGAATAACTCTCGACAGGTGGCTTTCGATTTAATAAAAAATGTCCTGGCACTCTATTAAATTTTTAATTGACGAACAACGCCAGTGCCTCACGTACTGTGAATTTTAGATTCGGTGCGTGCAACCCGGCGTAGGAGGGCTTCATGTAAGCGACAGGTGAGAGTGGCTGAGTACCATAAACGTCAGCATGAGGACCCCTTAGCCCGCATTCCCACTCTCATCAAGTCATTTCAGTCGCGGCAGTGTTATTAACGTCACGTGTTATCATGGACTTAACCGTAAGGTTGGGAGGTAGTTTTAGTCCTATAAAACTACATCGGAACAGCCTAATGTAATTTTGTTGTGTGGGCTTCAGTTAATCGGAACAGTATATTAGAATATGATATGATATCAACATAACATAGAACACCGCTTTTTCAAAAAATAGCTTGGGACAGTGTCCAGTGTTCTCTAATAACTTCTGTGGTATCAACATGTTCAAGACAAACCAATAAACAATTTGCCAACAGTGGAAATTTATCACTGGAGCGAAGAAGAGATTCATTATGAAGTTGAATAAGTTTTCGAAGGGCACACAGTTACCATTGTGGGCGGGCATAGGGTTCAAGCGTCGTCCCCGACCATGACGGCGCTTGTCCGAGGCTTCTTTAGTTCTGTCCTGAACCAACTAATCACACTAAAAGGGAGGTTAGCCATATTAGTGGTTTGTCCTTTTCGTCGCCTTTTACGTCTGGCAGAACATACCGGAGGCCTATTCTTTTCCCGGGCCTCCACGGGATTTATTACTATTATTATTACCTTTACTTTCTCAGACGTTAAGTCTGGTGAGGAATGGAGTGACGCGGACCTTTATCAAGCGTCACTTCCTTTTTGCTGTACGGTATATGTTATATTGCATTTAGGAACTTTCGGGTAATTGAACATGTATCAATAATTACGGATTTCTGTAATTGTATATATATGTTTGGATGTAGTTGTATTGCATTGATGTATTGGTGGATATTGTGTGGTATGACTCCTGTAGTTGATAGTATAATTGGTATGATGTCAACTTTATCCTGATGCCACATGTCTTTGACTTCCTCAGCCAGTTGGATGTATTTTTCAATTTTTTCTCCTGTTTTCTTTTGTATATTTGTTGTATTGGGTATGGATATTTCGATTAGTTGTGTTAATTTCTTCTTTTTATTGGTGAGTATGATGTCAGGTTTGTTATGTGGCGTTGTTTTATCTGTTATAATGGTTCTGTTCCAGTATAATTTGTATTCATCATTCTCCAGTACATTTTGTGGTGCATACTTGTATGTAGGAACGTGTTGTTTTATAAGTTTATGTTGTAAGGCAAGCTGTTTATGTATTATTTTTGCGACATTGTCATGTCTTCTGGGGTATTCTGTATTTGCTAGTATTGTACATCCGCTTGTGATGTGATCTACTGTTTCTATTTGTTGTTTACAAAGTCTGCATTTATCTGTTGTGGTATTGGGATCTTTAATAATATGCTTGCTGAAATACCTGGTGTTTATTGTTTGATCCTGTATTGCAATCATGAATCCTTCTGTCTCACTGTATATATTGCCTTTTCTTAGCCATGTGTTGGATGCGTCTTGATCGATGTGTGGCTGTGTTAGATGATATGGGTGCTTGCCATGAAGTGTTTTCTTTTTCCAATTTGCTTTCTTCGTATCTGTTGATGTTATGTGATCTAAAGGGTTGTAGAAGTGGTTATGAAATTGCAGTGGTGTAGCCGATGTATTTATATGAGTGATTGCCTTGTGTATTTTGCTAGTTTCTGCTCGTTCTAGAAAGAATTTTCTTAAATTGTCTACCTGTCCATAATGTAGGTTTTTTATGTCGATAAATCCCCTTCCTCCTTCCTTTCTGCTTAATGTGAATCTTTCTGTTGCTGAATGTATGTGATGTATTCTATATTTGTGGCATTGTGATCGTGTAAGTGTATTGAGTGCTTCTAGGTCTGTGTTACTCCATTTCACTACTCCAAATGAGTAGGTCAATATTGGTATGGCATAAGTATTTATAGCTTTTGTCTTGTTTCTTGCTGTCAGTTCTGTTTTCAGTATTTTGTTAGTCTTTGTCTATATTTTTCTTTTAGTTCTTCTTTAATATTTGTATTATCTATTCCTATTTTTTGCCTGTATCCTAGATATTTATAGGCATCCGTTTCTTCCATCGCTTCTATGCAGTCGCTGTGGTTATCCAATATGTAATCTTCTTGTTTAGTGTGTTTTCCCTTGACTATGCTATTTTTCTTACATTTGTCTGTTCCAAAAGCCATACTTATATCATTGCTGAATCCTCCTGTTATCTTTAGTAATTGGTTGAGTTGTTGATTGGTTGCTGCCAGTAGTTTTAGATCATCCATGTATAGCAAATGTGAGATTTTGTGTGGGTATGTTCCAGTAATATTGTATCCATAATTTGTATTGTTTAGCATGTTGGATAGTGGGTTCAAAGCAAGGCAGAACCAGAAAGGACTTAATGAGTCTCCTTGGTATATTCCACGCTTAATCTGTATTGGCTGTGATGTGATATTATTAGAGTTTGTTTGGATATTAAGTGTGGTTTTCCAGTTTTTCATAACTATGTTTAGGAACTGCATCAATTTAGGATCTACTTTGTATATTTCCAATATCTGTAGTAACCATGAGTGGGGTACACTATCAAAAGCTTTTTGGTAATCAATGTATGCGTAGTGTAGTGACCTTTGTTTAGTTTTAGCTTGATATGTCACCTCTGCATCTATTATCAGTTGCTCTTTACATCCTCGTGCTCCTTTGCAACAGCCTTTTTGTTCTTCATTTATAATTTTGTTCTGTGTTTATGTGTCATTAATTTCTGTGTAATGACTGAAGTTAATATTTTGTAGATTGTTGGTAGGCATGTTATGGGGCGATATTTAGCTCGGTTTGCTGTGTCTGCTTGATCTTTAGGTTTCAGATAGGTTATTCCATGTGTAAGTGTATCAGGGAATGTGTATGGGTCTGCAATGTAACTGTTAAATAATTTAGTTAGATGTGAATGTGTTGAGGTGAACTTCTTTAGCCAGAAATTTGCTATTTTATCATATCCAGGGGCTTTCCAATTGTGAGTAGAATTAATTGCTTGGGTGACTTCATGTTGCAAAATTATCACTTCAGGCATTTTTGGTATCATCTTGTATGAGTCTGTTTCTGCTTGTATCCACCATGCATGCCTGTTATGTTGTACCGGGTTTGACCATATGTTGCTCCAGAAGTGTTCCATGTCTGTTATGTTTGGTGGATTGTCTATTTTAATGTGTGTGTTATCTATTGTCTGGTAAAATTTCTTTTGGTTTGTGTTGAATGTTTGGTTTTGTTTCCTTCTATTTTCACTTTTTTTGTATCTTCTAAGTCGTTTGGCCAATGCTTGTAACTTCTGCTTCTTTTCATCTAATTGCTCCATTGCTTCTTGTTGTGAGATATTACCTAACCTTTTTCGTTTTTTGTCTGATATTTCATTTCTTATAAATTGTGTTAGCTGTCCGATGTCTTTTCTCAGTTTTTCTATTCTGATCTGTAGCCTGTGTTGCCATGCTGGTTTTGTGGGTTTCTTCTGTGTGTTGGTTGGTTCTGATCTCTGCCTAGTGTGTATATTTAGTGTAGTGAGTGCTCCTACATAAACCAGTAGTTGTAACTCTTCCATTGTTGTATTTTCATTTATTTTGTTGTGTATGATTGTGTTGATAGTTGTTATTGTTGTTTCGACTTGTGGGTTATTTGGTGGTCTATGCAAGAATGGTCTAATGTCTGTATTTGTGTCTTTGTATTCTATATATGTCAGCTGAAATTTCTCTTCTATATCTAACATGTGTGTCACTTCGTGTTCTATTTGTGCTTGTTCTGGTGGCTGTCTTAAGATGTCGTTTTCCTCTGATTGTTTAATTGATGTGTGTTGTTCTTTGTTTGTTTGCTCTGGGATGTTTGAGTCCATTACTGTATTTTCTTCTTCTTCTTCTTCTTCTTCTGATTGCACATTATTTTGTTCTAGTATTTGTTGTACTTGTTGTTTGATGTTTTCTAATTCTGACTGGGGTATCCTGTTATTTTTGATTACACGGATCTGATCAGCTAGTCGTTGTTCTGTTAAAAATTTTAATTCTGGGTATCTGGTAATAAATGTTGTGTGTACTTGTGATCTGTATCCAGTTGTGTTGGTTCCTAGGTTTGTTGCTTGGTAATAACAGAACATGAGGTGTCGATTAACTTCATCTGACCATCTCATCCTCTGTCTTTGTTTTCCTTCTAGGGTGGTTGCAGGAAGCATATCCTGCAAAACACCTCTATTTGGATTTAAAACATTTTCCAGTTGGCTAGCAGTGTCGTTACCATTGTGGGCGGGCATAGGGTTCAAGCGTCGTCCCCGACCATGACGGCGCTTGTCCGAGGCTTCTCTAGTTCTGTCCTGAACCAAGTAATCACACTAGAAGGGGGGTTAGCCCTATTAGTGGTTTGTTCTTTTCGTCGCCTTTTACGACTGGCAGAACATACCGGAGGCCTATTCTTTTCCCGGGCCTCCACGGGGTTATTATTATTATTATTATTATTATTATTATCATTACTTTCTCAGACGTTAAGTGTGGTGAGGAATGGAGTGACGCGGACCTTTATCAAGCGTCACTTCCTTTTTGCTGTACGGTATACGTTATATTGCATTTAGGAACTTTCGGGTAATTGAACATGTATCAATAATTACGGATTTCTGTAATTGTATATATATGTTTGGATGTAGCTGTATTGCATTGATGTATTGGTGGATATTGTGTGGTATGACTCCTGTAGTTGATAGTATAATTGGTATGATGTCAACTTTATCCTGATGCCACATGTCCTTGACTTCCTCAGCCAGTTGGATGTATTTTTCAATTTTTTTCTCCTGTTTTCTTTTGTATATTTGTTGTATTGGGTATGGATATTTCGATTAGTTGTGTTAATTTCTTCTTTTTATTGGTGAGTATGATGTCAGGTTTGTTATGTGGCGTTGTTTTATCTGTTATAATGGTTCTGTTCCAGTATAATTTGTATTCATCATTCTCCAGTACATTTTGTGGTGCATACTTGTATGTAGGAACGTGTTGTTTTATAAGTTTATGTTGTAAGGCAAGCTGTTTATGTATTATTTTTGCGACATTGTCATGTCTTCTGGGGTATTCTGTATTTGCTAGTATTGTACATCCGCTTGTGATGTGATCTACTGTTTCTATTTGTTGTTTACAAAGTCTGCATTTATCTGTTGTGGTATTGGGATCTTTAATAATATGCTTGCTGAAATACCTGGTGTTTATTGTTTGATCCTGTATTGCAATCATGAATCCTTCTGTCTCACTGTATATATTGCCTTTTCTTAGCCATGTGTTGGATGCGTCTTGATCGATGTGTGGCTGTGTTAGATGATATGGGTGCTTGCCATGAAGTGTTTTCTTTTTCCAATTTGCTTTCTTCGTATCTGTTGATGTTATGTGATCTAAAGGGTTGTAGAAGTGGTTATGAAATTGCAGTGGTGTAGCCGATGTATTTATATGAGTGATTGCCTTGTGTATTTTGCTAGTTTCTGCTCGTTCTAGAAAGAATTTTCTTAAATTGTCTACCTGTCCATAATGTAGGTTTTTTATGTCGATAAATCCCCTTCCTCCTTCCTTTCTGCTTAATGTGAATCTTTCTGTTGCTGAATGTATGTGATGTATTCTATATTTGTGGCATTGTGATCGTGTAAGTGTATTGAGTGCTTCTAGGTCTGTGTTACTCCATTTCACTACTCCAAATGAGTAGGTCAATATTGGTATGGCATAAGTATTTATAGCTTTGGTCTTGTTTCTTGCTGTAAATTCTGTTTTCAGTATTTTTGTTAGTCTTTGTCTATATTTTTCTTTTAGTTCTTCTTTAATATTTGTATTATCTATTCCTATTTTTTGTCTGTATCCTAGATATTTATAGGCATCCGTTTCTTCCATCGCTTCTATGCAGTCGCTGTGGTTATCCAATATGTAATCTTCTTGTTTAGTGTGTTTTCCCTTGACTATGCTATTTTTCTTACATTTGTCTGTTCCAAAAGCCATACTTATATCATTGCTGAATCCTTCTGTTATCTTTAGTAATTGGTTGAGTTGTTGATTGGTTGCTGCCAGTAGTTTTAGATCATCCATGTATAGCAAATGTGTGATTTTGTGTGGGTATGTTCCAGTAATATTGTATCCATAATTTGTATTATTTAGCATGTTGGATAGTGGGTTCAGAGCAAGGCAGAACCAGAAAGGACTTAATGAGTCTCCTTGGTATATTCCACGCTTAATCTGTATTGGCTGTGATGTGATATTATCTGAATTTGTTTGGATATTAAGTGTGGTTTTCCAGTTTTTCATTACTATGTTTAGGAACTGTATCAATTTAGGATATACTTTGTATATTTCCAATATTTGTAGTAACCATGAGTGGGGTACACTATCAAAAGCTTTTTGGTAATCAATGTATGCGTAGTGTAGAGACCTTTGTTTAGTTTTAGTTTGATATGTCACCTCTGCATCTATTATCAGTTGCTCTTTACATCCTCGTGCTCCTTTGCAGCAGCCTTTTTGTTCTTCATTTATAATTTTGTTCTGTGTTGTATGTGTCATTAATTTCTGTGTAATGACTGAAGTTAATATTTTGTAGATTGTTGGTAGGCATGTTATGGGGCGATATTTAGCTGTATTTGCTGTGTCTGCTTGATCTTTAGGTTTCAGATAAGTTATTCCATGTGTAAGTGTATCAGGGAATATGTATGGGTCTGCAATGTAACTGTTAAATAATTTAGTTAGATGTGAATGTGTTGAGGTGAACTTCTTTAGCCAGAAATTTGCTATTTTATCATTTCCAGGGGCTTTCCAATTGTGCGTAGAATTAATTGCTCGGGTGACTTCATGTTGCAAAATTATCACTTCAGGCATTTGTGGTATCATCTTGTATGTATCTGTTTCTGCTTGTATCCACCGTGCATGCCTATTATGTTGTACCGGGTTTGACCATATGCTGCTCCAGAAGTGTTCCATGTCTCTTATGTTTGGTGGATTGTCTATTTTTGTGTGTGTGTTATCTATTGTTTGGTAAAATTTCTTTTGGTTTGTGTTGAATGTTTGGTTTTGTTTCCTTCTATTTTCACTTTTTTTGTATCTTCTAAGTCGTTTCGCCAAAGCTTGTAATTTTTGCTTCTTTTCATCTAATTGCTCTATTGCTTCTTGTTGTGAGATTTTACGTAACCTTTTTCGTTTTTTGTCTGATATTTCATTTCTTTTAAATTGTGTTAACTGTCCGATGTCTTTTCTCAGTTTTTCTATTCTGATCTGTAGGCTGTGTTGCCATGCTGGTTTTGTGGATTTCTTCTGTGTGTTGGTTGGTTCTGATCTCTGCCTAGTGTGTATATTTAGTGTAGTGAGTGCTTCTACATAAACCAGTAGTTGTAACTCTTCCATAGTTGTGTATTCATTTATTTTGTTGTGTATGATTGTGTTGATAGTTTTTATTGTTGTTTCGACTTGTGGGCTATTTGGTGGTCTATGCAAGAATGGTCTAATGTCTGTATTTGTGTCTTTGTATTCTATATATGTCAACTGAAATTTTTCTTCTATATCTAACATGTGTGTCACTTCGTGTTCTATTTGTGCTTGTGCTGGTGGCTGTCTTAAAATTTCATTTTCCTCTGATTGTTTAATTGATGCGTGTTGTTCTTTGTTTGTTTGCTCTGGGATGTTTGAGTCCATTACTGTATTTTCTTCTTCTTCTTCTAATTGCACATTATTTTGTTCCAGTATTTGTTGTACTTGTTGTTTGATGTTTTCTAATTCTGACTGGGGTATCCTGTTATTTTTTATTATTACACGAATCTGATCAGCTAGACGTTGTTCTGTTAAAAATTTTAATTCTGGGTATCTGGTAATAAATGTTGTGTATACTTGTGATCTGTATCCAGTTGTGTTGGTTCCTAGGTTTGTTGCTTGGTAATAACAGAACATGAGGTGTCGATTAACTTCATATGACCATCTCATCCTCTGTCTTTGTTTTCCTTCTAGGGTGGTTGCAGGAAGCATATCCTGCAAAACACCTCTATTTGGATTTAAATCATTTTCCAGTTGGCTAGCAGTGTCATTACCATTGTGGGCGGGCATAGGGTTCAAGCGCCGTCCCCGACCATGACGGCGCTTGTCCGAGGCTTCTTTAGTTCTGTCCTGAACCAAGTAATCACACTAAAAGGGGGGTTAGCCCTATTAGTGGTTTGCTCTTTTCGTCGCCTTTTACGACTGGCAGAACATACCGGAGGCCTATTCTTTTCCCGGGCCTCCATTATTATTATTATTATTATTATTATTATTATTATTATTATTATTATTATTATTGATATAATTTATTTTACTGCTGGGGCAGTTATCGGGTGTAAAGTTCTAAACTTGCTAGGAATATGTGCTGGAATTAATATTAAATAGTCGCTATTGGCAGTTGATTTGACCGAGTCATTGAGGCTACTGAAGACAGAATAACGAGGAGAAACAAGAAAGGAAGAGAGAAAATGAACTTGTAAACCAAGAATATTATACAACTGGGTGTACTAGGAACAACGAAGGTGAGGTATATACCAAATACAATTTTGAACTGAATTTTCCGAGAGTTAAGTTTTTTGATATGCTTATTTTAAGCACAAAGCATCTATTTCAGCTAGAGGTCTGAAACTTTTGGGATGTTTCAGTGTATTATTTGGAGTAAATTAGATGCTAACACTATCAACAGGAAGAAAAAAACATACAAATAATTTTAAAAAATAACCTTAATTTTGATGGCCGGCCGAAGTGGCCGTGCGGTTAAAGGCACTGCAGTCTGGAACCGCAAGACCGCTACGGTCGCAGGTTCGAATCCTGCCTCGGGCATGGATGTTTGTGATGTCCTTAGGTTAGTTAGGTTTAACTAGTTCTAAGTTCTTGGGGACTAATGACCTCAGCAGTTGAGTCGCATAGTGCTCAGAGCCATTTGAACCATTTTTTTTGATGAAAACTTGTTTCTCATATGACATTATAGTCTACTTTTTAGAGAGACATGTTGTTGAAGTGTAGAAACAGTTTCAAGTATGTAAGTTAATCAATTATTGTATAGATTACAAGTATAGATCGGCATATACAAATGTAATTTACTGATCTTCACAAAAATTCGTAATATAGTCAGTGTGAGAAATAATGTGATTATGCTCAGGAAGGAGAAATTGCCGATTTTGGAAACGAAAAAATTAATTGGTGACAAAAATTTGGATGAAGGCCAGGAGTTTTCCGCTTACTAGACATTTGTGTTAACCATCTACTCCATCTTGGCAGAATTTTTAGACACAGCTGTATGGACTACGGAAGCACGCGTCTTTCCTCAATCCAAATACACATTTGACGCACACTACCAAAGTCGTTTTCCTCATTTAGCTCGTCGCATCACGCGATGTCCCGCACGAGGTAGAGCGGAGAGTGCTCTGCACCGAATGAGCATATTCGCTTTCATGGCACATATACACACATTTGTATATCAAGATGTTCAGTAATGAACACTCCTATTGTCATTCGATTTTCGTCCTACTTAGACCCATGCAAACTTTAGAGAAATTTGTTATTATTTCTCCAGGCGTACACTGGCAGGCAAGTTACCTTAAGCGAAACGGGGAAGCTTGGTAATTAATTGAAGTCATTGGACCTATTGTAATGCCACTTCCTCGGACGAGAAATGAAAATAAAAAATTAGCTCCAAAATTCCCAGAAATTTCCCCAAAACAAATTCCATGAAAAGTGAACAAGCAAACAAATTTCCAGTTAACACTATTATTTGGATATTAACCAGTAATTGGATCAGGAATCTAATACTTAGTAATTTATTAACATACGAAAGAAAGATAGGATTCCAGTAAAATCTAGCTCAAAATTCAAAATCATAGTAAATCGCAAAATCATTAAATTTAAAATTCGCAAATTAGAACCAACGTTCCCAAAGAATACTCCGTGTGAGTACTCTTTGAGATTCGTGAGTAATGGCTGAGGATAATTCAATCCATTGTCACTACGTCACGAGAGTTAGCCAAAGCAGGTCATACTTTTGAATGCACGTATATGTAGGCGCTATCAGATTGTTTTTTCAGAATTGATTATTGTGATGTCCTATGACGCAGTGAAACGATAGTCTTCAAATATTACGTTATTTAGAATTGAAATGGAGGACTTGCATATATTAGACAGAAGTGAATTTTAATTATACAACCTGAAGTTAGCACTATTCAGGAAGCGAACACAGATAGACAATTTCATTCGTAATAACTAATGGACTGTGGAACTGGGCTGTAGTTAAGAAGCATATAATTTATAATTTCTCCAAACGCCTGGGAAAGCTGCTTCCTCACGGCTCTGTTAGGAAGTGACTAATATTGTGTAATAAACCAGCATATCGTGTCAATTCAAGCATTTATCATTCAAGTTTTACAATATTATTTATAGAGATAACGTGCTACGATTTTATTTGACTGAAGCGCTCAGCGCTTATATAGAAACTCCTTGATGTTATGAATTAATAACACTGTTACGACTGATTATAGATTTGAGATTACAACCAGTCTATAGGTAATTTGGTGTCGCTGGAACTTATTTGAACTTATTAATATTTAAATAGCAACTGATGAACCATCGAATATAAACGATTTAATTACGACATATGGGGAAGTAAATATCTCGCACAAGCCCCGAGTTCATCAATGTTCTGTTTGTAACGTCAATACTGATACATAAGAAATAATCTTATTTCTCTACCGCTGAGTGTTAGGCAAGGCCGAAGATCTGAAAAGAAGTTACACTATCCTATATCAAACTGCTGCCTTTAGTGTCTCGTTTTCAAACGCATTTCCTTGACTATCGCTTGATTTAACACCAATAGCCTTGTTTTCCTATGACTGATTTCCATTTTCTTTTCAAGACACTGTCCATTCCTATCGGCATATGTTCTAAGACCGTGTATGACTCTGGCAGAATTACAGTGTGGTTATTTAAGTAATTTCGTTTCACTTGTTGTAACGCCACGGAAGCTATTCATCCACACAACCGAGTAAAAGTCAATAGAATAATAATGCCTTCTGCTTTGGTCTTCCCAGTAATGTTTCAGTGGCGTTACTCGAGTCATTAGAACGTCTCCCTTTCGCTGCTGCGGTTACGCTAGGAGACGTCCCGCTGCTGTGACAGTTCTTGGCTTCCTGGGTGTACCTCACCGCCGCCGCCGACCCCCTTGCTGACGTAACGCGGAAGCCGAGACTGCGAGCACTTGGCGGGCGCAGCCGTCGCGGCGCCGGGGAAGGCGGTCGACGCCAGCTGCGCCTTCCCTTGCCGCGCCGCGACGCCACGGCGCGACGCCTCGCCGCTAACTTCATTAACGCGAGTCGCGGCCGCAGTTTCCTCCGCCCCACACCCTTCCACGACCGACTCCAGCCTCCCGCCGCCGCCTCCAGCGCCGCCTCCAGGCCAAACGGACAGGATATTCGAACTCGGCCGGCGACGCGATGTCGTGTCTCAGCAGGCCCGCAATTTCCGGAGTGCCGCCGTGGCGGTGGCGAAGAGGGGGTGGGGGAAGACGTGCCGAGTCTGTCCCCGCTGCTGGTATTGTTCCTCCGGCTGCGTCAGCAGCCAATCCACACCCAGCCACACAACGCCTCTTTGGCGGCTGTTGATTTATCTGTCCGGATTTGAATACCATACAGCAGGAGACAGCTTGAATTCTGCTAATGAATGACCACTGTAGCGAAACTGACAATTGCCGCTTGTATCACAGGAAATTTGGAACCATACTGCATCAACTCATAATATGTATGGCATCTTCTCCAAGCGTTCACTCCCGAAAATATTATATTTTCCCAAGATGTTAAATCAACATCGACTATATTCCGATTAACATTACCTTGTTGTTGACGTCTGTACTGGGCGCTACGGTTTTACATCAGCTGCCGGTTGTCGTTCGGTTGTAGGTGACGCAGAAACACGACTGGTCACTTTGCAAAAACGGTTCATGTGTAACGCGAGGCAATGGTGGAATCGGCCGACAGCTATGACGGAAAAGCGAGATGCTCTGTGGACAACTGCTTTGTAACTGATCAATGACTAAACTGCAGAAGACGACACATTTTGTAGTATTGAATATACACTCATGTACTCAGATGGCCACGACCTCCTTATGTGCGATCTATCGGAGAAAACCACAGATCTAAAATCACGATCGCTTTGCTCATGAGGATTGAAGATACCTTCTACGAGCAAATTCAAGAAAAACATGCTTTCAGCGTTAAAAGCAAATGTAATTTCTCGCCATCACTAGTTATCTGAAAGTATCCTCACATTGGCTAGACGAGCTGCCACGTTACCAATGGAAGAGCAGTCCTCCTTGGCAAGTGGTTGAAATTATAGGCGACGCAGGAGGATTTCAAACCAAAAATGGGTGGTTGGAAGAACAATAAGAGCAAGTAAAATACTGAATATGATTATGAATGTGACGCGGCAAAGTCATACACTTTTCTATGAGGTTTAGAAATTTAAGAAAATTGCTACATTTATGTGACGAGACTCGAACCGCTACTGGAGGGGTTAATACGCCACAACCTTTGGTTCAGTAGTTATATTTGTAAGTGTGGTAACCAGTCGGAACGATGAATTGCAGCCTTCAGAAACTCAGCCTAATGTTCCCGATCTCTGTGTTTATGATACCTGTATCTGTGACGCCGAATCGCTTCTTCTGCGGAAGTACGCGTAGTGTTTGGTTAGTGCTATTCATGAAACGCGTGCATTACACTATCATCAAACTGCGAGGTCTATGATTCGGGATCCAAAACACAACAAGAACAAAATCCAGACACGGAATTGGAACTGAACTGAACAAGTGTATGGACAGTTTGGCAATGGCGAACGGTTCGATCGGGGCCTTGAGCGCTCTGGTTGGAGGAAATCAGCTCAAACGCATGAAGTGTTACCACGCAAGAAAATTTAATTTCGTCCACATTTGTGTAACACATCCTTATCGCAGGCACACAACCGAGAATCCTCCGTAAGCATACAGCAACAATGTGGTAGAGCACTTGCCCGCGATGGGCAAAGGTCCCGAGTTCGAGTCTCGGTCGGGCACACAGTTTTAATCTGCCAAGAAGTTTCATACAGCAACAAGTCTATGTGCACTGAATGTCTCACCGAGCGAACTTCAGCAGATATTTACACCCACAAGCCACCATACTGTGCACCGCATTGGGAACCTTGTACTATAACTGGTACATTCTCTTTCCTGTTCGACTCATAATAGGAGGCAGCCAAAATCGAAACACTGTGTATTTCTCTCTGAGTCCTGAGTATATATATATATATATATATATATATATATATATATATATATACGCGGTAATACGTTGCAAATGTGCATTATGTCGTTGCTCAGTGAATTCGAACATGGGGAAATTGGAAGTGCTCGTATGGAATGTGCTTTAGTAAGCAAGAGACACTGTTTCAAGGGGCACCGTATCGAATACTGGGAAAGCAGATAAACATCATCCCCTATGTCAAAACGTGGGCGAAAGTGTGTGCTGAGTGTTCATAACAGACATGAAGGTACCTGCGACTAAATACGAGTGCTACAGCTGCAAAAGTTACTGCGGAACTGAATGTCGCACTCGCGAACCCTGTCAGCACCAAAGCAACACGAAGGGTTCCCCATAAGCAAGGGAGTTGTAGGGTGTGCTGGAATTACAAAACCACATCGATGATGTCATTGCCCGTAAAGGGAAAACGCGGTGCCAAAACAGTATTATAGGCAATAACAGAAAATCATTTCGTTGTATGATTCTTCTTTCACACAGTTTCCAGCTTCTGTCCGAGTTTCACACCCATAGTTAAAGGTGGAGAGCGTTCTGTGGCAATTTGGGCGGCTTTGTCGTGGTATTTCATGGGTCACATAGTTACTCCGCAAGGTCACATTACTTTAAAAGGATTATGTGACCATTCTGGCTGATTATGTTGATCCTTTGGCACAAAGTTTGTTCCATAATGGTGATGCTAAGTTCCAAGACGATGGGTACCCTGTTCACCAGGACTGGTTTCCTGAGCACGAGGATGAATTGTCGTGTCTCTCCTGGCCACTACCGTCAACAGGCCTCTACAGTACTCAACCTTTGTGGTCTGCTATGGATATAAGTGTGTGTGATCGCGGTCCAGCTCCATCGATGTTCCTGAAGTTGCCGCTATTTTGCAGGAGAACTAGGATAAGATTCCTTTCATAACCATACCAGAGCTGTGTGCATCCGTTCAGAGACGACTGGAAGCTTCATTGAACGCCAACGGTTAACCTACATACACTGCTGGAAATGGAAAAAAGAACACATTGACACCGGTGTGTCAGACCCACCATACTTGCTCCGGACACTGCGAGAGGGCTGTACAAGCAATGATCACACGCACGGCAAAGCGGACACACCAGGAACCGCGGTGTTAGCCGTCGAATGGCGCTAGCTGCATAGCATTTGTGCACCGCCGCCGTCAGTTTCAGCCAGTTTGCCGTGGCATACGGAGCTCCATCGCAGTCTTTAACACTGGTAGCATGCCGCGACAGCGTGGACGTGAACCGTATGTGCAGTTGACGGACTTTGAGCGAGGGCGTATAGTGGGCATGCGGGAGGCCGGGTGGACGTACCGCCGAATTGCTCAACACGTGGGGCGTGAGGTCTCCACAGTACATCGAAGTTGTCGCCAGTGGTCGGCGGAAGGTGCACGTGCCCGTCGACCTGGGACCCGACCGCAGCGACGCACGGATGCACGCCAAGACCGTAGGATACTACGCAGTGCCGTAGGGGACCGCACAGCCACTTCCCAGCAAATTAGGGACACTGTTGCTCCTGGGGTATCGGCGAGGACCATTCGCAACCGTCTCCATGAAGCTGGGCTACGGTCCCGCACACCGTTAGGCCGTCTTCCGCTCACGCCCCAACATCGTGCAGCCCGCCTCCACTGGTGTCGCGACAGGCGTGAATGGAGGGACGAATGGAGACGTGTCGTCTTCAGCGATGAGAGTCGCTTCTGCCTTGGTGCCAATGATGGTCGTATACGTGTTTGGCGCCGTGCAGGTGAGCGCCAAAATCAGGACTGCATACGACCGAGGCACACAGGGCCAACACCCGGCATCATGGTGTGGGGAGCGATCTCCTACACTGGCCGTACACCACTGGTGATCGTCGAGGGGACACTGAATAGTGCACGGTACATCCAAACCGTCATCGAACCCATCGTTCTACCATTCCTAGACCGGCAAGGGAACTTGCTGTTCCAACAGGACAATGCACGTCCGCATGTATCCCGTGCCACCCAACGTGCTCTAGAAGGTGTAAGTCAACTACCCTGGCCAGCAAGATCTCCGGATCTGTCCCCCATTGAGCATGTTTGGGACTGGATGAAGCGTCGTCTCACGCGGTCTGCACGTCCAGCACGAACGCTGGTCCAACTGAGGCGCCAGGTGGAAATGGCATGGCAAGCCGTTCCACAGGACTACATCCAGCATCTCTACGATCGTCTCCATGGGAGAATAGCAGCCTGCATTGCTGCGAAAGGTGGATATACACTGTACTAGTGCCGACATTGTGCATGCTCTGTTGCCTGTGTCTATGTGCCTGTGGTTCTGTCAGTGTGATCATGTGATGTATCTGACCCCAGGAATGTGTCAATAAAGTTTCCCCTTCCTGGGACAATGAATTCACGGTGTTCTTATTTCAATTTCCAGGAGTGTAGTATTGGGCATGGTAATGGTGTCGTGTGTTTGGTGTTTCCATAATTTTTCCCACCCCTCGTAAATTGGTGGCAGCAGGTTTGATCGGCAGTATGTTGCTGAAGTCGGTTCTCGAATCCTTATCATCAAGTTTTCCTAAAAGAACCTCTTCTTCCCTCCAGGATTTCCCGTTTAAATTCACGTAGAATTTCTGTAACACTGGTGTACTGATGGAACGTACCGCTAACAAACCAAACAGTGCACTCTGAACCGGTTCGATGTCTTTCGACAATCTGACCTGATGGGAATCCCAAATATGGCATGGCTCGTATAACAATTCTGTTTGCGGTCTCCTCTATGGATGAGCTACACGTTTCCCAGAATAATCACACAAACTGAAATCGACCATTTTCCTCTCCTACAACTAAGTTTACCTGCTCGACAAATTTCATGTCGCTTTGCAGCATTGCGCTCTGATATTTAATCGACATGACGATGTTAAGCAGGGCGTCACGGTACAGTAAAATTATGTTATAAGGTTATTTTTCCTACTCGTCTAAACTGATACACATTTTTCAACATATAGGGCAAGATGACATTCGTCACGTAAAACAGGAAGTCTGAATCATGCAGCCTCCTACAGTTTTTGAGTAAGTCATAAGTCTTGTGACTGGTTCTGTGCGACCGTCACAAATTCCTCTCCTGTGCCAACCTCTTTATCTCAGAGTAGCACTTGCAACGAACGTCTTCAGCTATAATTATTTGATGGATGTATTCCAATCTCTGTCCTAGTTTCTGCCCTCTACGGCTCCCATAGTACCAATGAAGTCATTCCCTGATGACTTAGCAGATGTCCTATCATCCTGTGCCTTCTCTTTGTCAGTGATATCCGCATCTTCCTTTTCTATCTGATTTTCTTTTGTCTTGCTTCCATTATCCACCACAACGTCAGAATTGCCTCTCGAGTGTCTTTACGTTTTACAAATCCAAACTGATCGTGATTTAGCACATCCTAAATTTTCTTTTCCATTCTTCTGTATATTATTCTTGTTTGCAACTTTGATACATGAGATTTTAATCTGATCGTGCGATAATTCTCACACCTTTCAGCTCTTTCAGTCTTCGGAATTGTGTGGATGATATTTTTCCGAAAGTCCGATGGTATATTGCCAGACTAATACACTCTAAACATCAATTTGAAGAGTCGATTTGTTGCCATATCCCCTAATGATTTTAGAAACTCTGATGGAATGTTATCTACTACTTCTGCGTTATTTGATCTTAAGTCCTCCAAAGCTCTCTTCAATTCTGTTTCTAATACTGGATCCCCTATCCCTTCTAAATCGACTCCTGTTTCATCTTCTATCATATCAGACAAATCTACCCCCTCACAGAGGTCTTCAGTATACTCTTTCCACTTATCCACCCTCTCGTCTGCAATAATAGTGGAATCTCTGTTGCACCCTCTGTGCTACCAACCTTGCTTTTAATATCACCGAAGATATTGCTTTTCGATTTCTTCACATTTTTCACGCACTCATTTCGTCTTAGTTTTCCTGCACTTCCTATTTTTTTCATTCCTCAGCGGCCTGTATTTCTGTATTCCTGAACATTTTAGTACTTCCTTCTTTCATCGATGAACTTACATTTCTTCTGTTACTCATGGTTTCTTCGTTGTTGTCTCCTTTGTACCTACGTTTTTCTTTCCAACTTCTGTAATTGCCCTTTTTAGGGACGTCCATCTTCAACTGTACTACCTACTGAGCTATTCCTTATTGCTGTATCTATAGCCTTAGCGAACTTCAAGCGTGTCTCGTCATCCCTTAGTACTTCCCTGCCCCACTCCTTTGCGTATTGATTCTTCCATACTAATCTCCTGGATTTCAGTCTACTCTAAATCACTACTATATGGTGATGTGAGTTTTATCCGCTCCTGGATAAGCCTTACAATCTTATCTAATTTCGGGATGTCCGTCTGATCCTGACGTAATCTAACTGAAGTCTTCCCACATAACCCGGCCTTTTCCTAGTATACCTGCTTATCTTGTGATTCTTGAACAGAGTAGTCGCTATTACTAGCTCAAATTTATTACAGAACTCAATCTTTTCTCTCTCTCATTCCATAGCCTAAGCCTATATTCTCCTGTAACGTTTTCTTCTTCTCCTTCCCTACAACTGCATTCCAGTCCATCATGGCTACTGGATTATAATGTCCCGTTATGTACTGCATTACCCTCCAATTATCCTCAAATACTTTCTCTCTCTCTCTTCATTTTCAGCTTGCCATGTCCGCATGTGTTCCTGACCTATAGTTGTCTGTGTTGGTTTGCTGTCGATTCTGATAAGTACAACACTAGCACTGAAATGTTCACTGTAACACACTCTTTGCCCTACCATCCTATTCATAGCCACTCATACTCCCTTTATACCATTTTCTGCTGCTGTTGATCTTTACTCATCTGACCAGAAATCCTTCTTTCCATTTGACTTCACTGACCTCTACTATATCAAGATTGAGCCTTTGTTTTTCCTTTTTCAGATCTTCTAGCTTCCGTATCACAGAGCTCCTGAAATTCCACGCCCCGACTCGTAGAACGTTATCCGTTCGTTGATTATTCAATCTTTTTCTCGTGGTCTTCTACCCCTTGGCAGTCCCCGCCTCGAGATCCGAATGGGGGACTGTTACCGAATTTATTGCAAATGGAGAGATCATCATGACACTTTTTCAATTACAGGCCACATGTCCTGTGGGTAAACATTGTGTGTCTTTAATGAAGCGGTTTCCATTGCCTTCTGCATCCTCATGACCTTGAACATTGCTGATTAAACCGCCTGTTGGGGATAGGCATTGAACTAGTCACTTAAGGTGTCCGCCATTAGGAGACATGTCACGGTGATTGTGTTGAGAAATAAATATGTAAGCATGAAGACGTAAAATGTTAATAATATTAGTTTTATTCAGAATGATTTCAGTTTTTTCACATAAAAAATCCGGAGGCATTGCTTTTCGGGTCGCTCTCGTAATAACTGTTGCGGCGTTAGCACTCTTTTCAGCAGTTCTTACATCTTTGCTTGGCAATTCACAACCGTTACTGTCACCAACGCGTTAGAAGGCTATTTCTGGGGACTATACGTGCATTTTGATTACGGAATATGCCACGTGAAATATAGATGTGAATATGGAGAAAAATTAAAAATTTTCGTCTGTACAGAAAATAGCAGATAAATGCGATAACCGTCGCAAAGTAAGCTTAAAACTGATAGATGCTAGTTGCTGAGAATAATATACAGATAAATGGAAAACTGAGGATTTTTTAGATAACGATCAGTTTGGCTTTAGGAAAGATAATGTCACCAGAGAGGGTTTTCTTAATATGGAAATAAGATTTAAGACAAGTCAAGACACATTCATAGGATTACTCGATCTAGAAAAAGCATTCGATGTTTCAAAATAGTGAAAGATGTCTGAAATTGTCAGAAAAATAGGTATTAAATATGTGGAAAGACAAGTAATATGCAATATGTACATGAGCAAAGGTGAGATTATATCAATAAAGATTCGATGATGACATTGCTATCCTTGTGAAAGTGAAGAATTATAGTATCTACTGAAGGGAATGAAGAGAGTATAGAGTACAGTATACAGCCAGAGGGTAATCCGATGAAAGCTGAAAGCTTAAGAATGAGCTTATCAAAATTCGGTATCATAAATTAAAAATAATTAAGTAATTCTGCTTCCTTGCTAGCAAAGTGGCACAAGACAGAAGAATGAAGGTGGACGTAGGAAGCACACTAGCACAGGCAAAGAGCTTCTCTGGCCAAACTAAGTCTAGTATTAAAGATCGACCGTAATTTGAGGATGAAATTTTTGAGAACATCCGTTTGAAGCACAGAACTGAATACAAATGGACTGAAGCAAAACCTGAGAAAAAAGTACTTTAAGTGTCTGAGATTAGGTGGTGTAGATAGATGCTGAAAATTAGATGGAATGACAAGATAAGAAATGAGGGGATTCTTTGCAAAATCGGCGAGGAAGGGAATGTACCAGGTGATCAAAAAGTCAGTATAAATTCGAAAACTTAATAAACCACGGAATAATGTAGATAGAGAGGTAGAAATTGACACACATTCTGGGAATGACATGGGGTTTTATTAAAACCAAAAAAAGAACAAAGTTTACAAAATGTCCGACAGATGGCGCTGGACAGCGAAACGTCAGTGACTGCGCATGAAAATCGTGTATAAAAGGAGCTATAATGAGAGAGAGAAGCAGATGTGCCAGCAGTCGCAGCATGTTGACGTTACCTGAAAAGGCGCTTTTCGTCAAGCTGTATTATCAGAATGGGGAATGTGCTAGTTCAGCGTTACGATCCTATCGCCTTAGGAATGGGATTCGAACGGGTAAAGGTCCATTGACAAATGCAGCTGTGGCGAGAATGATTTCGAAGTTCGAAGCCACGGGTTGTTTAGAAGACAGACCCCGTAGTGGCCGACCGAGCACAAGGCGCAATGCTGCTGAGAGTTCAGGAAGAAATGGAGACTGTAGCGGGTTCATCTATGCACGGGGAAGACAGCGCTCGTGCAGTCGCACGTCGCACCGGCATTCCATACACTACTGTTTGGTTGGCACTTAGGCGTACCCTCCGATGTTATCCGTACAAAATCCATCGGCATCATGAACTGGTACCTGGCTATTTTGTGAAGCGGTGCGCATTTCCGGTGTGGGCATTTCAAAAGTTGGCGGAAGATGACGATTGGCTGAGTAACGTGTTGTGGACCAACGAAGCTCATTTCACGCTCCGAGGGTCTGTCAGCTCCCAGAACTGAAGAATTTGGGCTACCGAAAATCCTAGAACTGTCGTGGAAACTCCATTGCACGACGAGAAAGTCACGGTATGGGTTGGATTTACCACATCTACCGTTATCGGGCCTTTTATCTTCGAGTAAATGCGTGAGTCTGGTTTTGTAACTGCTACCGTGACGGGTGAAAAGTACGCCGATATGTTACAGAATCGCATCATCCCCAGCCTGGCTGATAAGCACCTGCTGGAACTTACGATGTTTATGCAGGATGGCGCTCCACCCCATATTGCTAGATGCGTGAAAGATCTCTTGCGCGCGTCGTATGGTGATGATCGTGTGCTCGGCCACCACTCCCCAGACCTCAGTCCGTGCGATTATTGGCTTTGGGGTTACCTGAATCCGCAAGTGTATCGTGATCGACCGACATCTCTAGGGATGCTGAAAGACAACATCCGACGCCAATGCCTCACCTTAACTCCGGACACACTTTACAGTGCTGTTCACAACATTCTTCCTCGACTAGAGCTATTGGTGAGGAATGATGGTGGACATATTGAGCATTTCCTGTAAAGAACATCATCTTTTCTTTGTCTTAGTTTGTTATGTTAAATATTGCTATTCTGATCAGATGAAACGTCATATGTCGGACATTTTTTGAACTTCTGTATTTTTTTGGTTCTAATAAAACCCCATGTCATTCCAAGCATTTGTGTCAATCTGTACCTCTCTATCTACATTATTCCATGTTTTATTCAGTTCTCAAATTTATACTGGCTTTTTGATCACCCGGTACATGGTACACAGACGGGAAGAAAGGACAAGACTACTAAAACAGTAGCGAATAACTTCTAAGATACCAGAAAGAACTGCAGAGGGAGAGACAGTGGAGGAGGAAAGATATTGCAATATACACAACAAATAATTGCGTATGTTAGCATCAGATGAAAGTCCTATTCTGATAAGGAGAACGCGGCACGTACCATAACCCAAATCCCAGAAACATCGTTCAGTGGAAGAGAAGCCAAAATATGCAGACACGTATCACGGCTTATCCGAAGATACTTGAGCATTTCAGAGAAAAATTCCTCTGGTACTGCGCGCCGCGGAATTTGAATCCCCGCCAGACGTCATGGACGTCGAAGGCCACTAGAGGTCTGTGCACCATTGCGTCGTAAGCTGTGGCAGCGCGCGTCTCCTGGTCCGCATTTAGTGTGAGGGCGCCACAGTGGAACACGTGGTTTCCGTGGCCAATAGCGACGCCCCCGATAGACTATTTAAGCGCCTGCCTCTCACTCAGCCAGCCAGTCTAACCTTGCGGTCGTCTCCGGACACATCGCCTCGCCTTTGACAGCTTATTTACTTTCTTGTTCTGTGTACGAATGGATGTGGTTCTTAGGTTTACTTTTGACTCCGTTGTTTACATCTTCTTCTTGTTCGTTCTGTCCTTCGTTGGTCGTGTCCGTCCACTCCCGTTGTGTTGTTGTTAGCGGGCCGCTCCGCGGGTCCCGGCGCGCTTTCCGTCACTTCAAACCTGCGACCGTTCCAGTCGCCGTTACAAAAATTCCATCAAAATTTGCGACCCAATTTAGATGCCTTTCAGCGAGCTCGGCACAGCCCACCTGTTTGCACAGTGGCTTGCGTCACGGTCTTTCACTTTTGGGTCCCATGATCGAAACCGATTAATTTTTTTCCATTATCTATCTATATTCATAGCTTACTACAAAAACGTTTCATTTCATGATAGGGGACACAAGGAAGTTATATTGACCGTATAATTAAAATTGGGTTTCACAATAACGATCATGCGGTGAAATATCTACAGATAAGCCGAGACTCTCGGTCGTTTATCTTGACACGTATTCATCTAAGTTTCTGGGGAATCGCCGTGTTCTCCTCTTGGAACGGGGACGCTCACACAGGAGAATATGCCGTTGCAGGCAGCATGAGACTAGTCAGTAGACTAGCTTTGACTACCTGGCAATGCTACATTGCTATTAAAGTTAGCAGAGATTGGTGTCGATACGTAGTAGATGTAACACTGCGTCTCCTCCAGCTTTTCTTGCCCGTAGCTTAGGGTGACCGGAGTTCAGTAATCGGGTGAACGCGTCTCACGGTGTTCCTCCGTAGACATGGCCTGAGCGCGCCTCCCTTGCGAAGGCCTGGCCCTGAGTTCTACTAGCAGAGACTGCGGGCACTCGTTGCCTTCAGCAGCGCGACGGGCGACGTCCTTGGGCAGAAATGCGGCGGAAGAACGGCTCCGCCGTCTGGAGCTGGAGCTGGAGTGGCTGCAGCGCTTTCTCCATCCTGCCGAGCCGTGCGCCCCGATATTACCCTACACCGCTGCCGACACCACGGCGCATGTCGACCAGTATCGTCTCGAACGCGGCTTATTCAGCGCATACCAGATAGCTCCGTCAGTCGATAATTCCTTCCACTACTGCACCTTCATTCCTTCTTCATGCGTCTCAGTTTTACTCACAAAACCGCTTGACACTTTCGGAATACCTAAACCAACCCCTGTTCAACGGAGATAATGGAGACGATTGTGATTGTTGAAATTTCTGTTTAAAATGATTTATATTCCGGAGCAATCGAAATAAAATATCAGAAAAATATTGTTATATTTAACTGAATTGCATTCAGTTTATGTTGTAATATCCAAGTTAATCTTGTAACTATTCACCGAGAGATCAAAGCTGCAATATATGTAATGTTTGTTATATGTAGTAGCGCGCTTATGAAGTGGCTCTGCTACTTGAAGTTATGATATCTGCATTACGTTTTTTTTTTTTCGGTTTGGTTATCTTGCTGGAGTAAAATGCTGTCTCGTTCTCGTGACAACCGGAACCTGTAATTACTTGTTAGAATCACCCATATTTCTGTGTAGGAAGACAGATGGTGAAATTTACTGGCAGATAAAAACTGTGTGAAGGAACGAGACTCGAACTCGGGACCTTTGCCTTTCGCGGACAAGTGCTTTCTTTCAGGAGTTCTGCAAGGTTCGCAGGAGAGGTTCTGTGAAGTTTGGAAGGTAGGAGACAAGGTACTGTCAGAAGTAAAGCTGTGAGGACGGGGCATGAGTCGTGCTTGGGTAGCTCAGTGGTAGAGCACTTGCCCGTGAAAGGCAAAGGTACCAAGTTCGAGTCTCGGTCCGGCACACAGTTTTAATCTGCCAGGAAGCTTCATATCAGCGCACACTCCGCTGCAGAGTGAAAATCTCATTCTGAAGACAAATAGTATTCACGGTCACGAGACGGTAAGAAGGTATCGAAGGCCATAGCGACCATGAACTAAGTGCAAGACACTTCTCACAATGCCAGTCAATACACTATTATTATTATTATTATTATTATTATTATTTATTTCTTTTCTCAGACGTTATGTCTGGTCAAAAATGGAAAGTCACGCGGACCTTGACCAAGCGTGACTTCCTTTTAACTATATGGTATATGTTATATTGCTTTTAGGAACTTTCGGGTAATTGAACATGTATCAATAACTACGGATTTCTGTAGTTGTATATACAAGTTAGGATGTAGCTGTATTGCATTGATGTACTGGTGGATTTTGTGTGGTATGACTCCTGTAGTTGATAGTATAATTGGTATAATGTCAACTTTATCCTGATGCCACATGTCCTTGACTTCCTCAGCCAGTTGGATGTATTTTTCAATTTTTTCTCCTGTTTTCTTTTGTATATTTGTTGTATTGGGTATGGATATTTCGATTAGTTGTGTTAATTTCTTCTTTTTATTGGTGAATATGACGTCAGGTTTGTTATGTGGTCTTGTTTTATCTGTTATAATGATTCTGTTCCAGTATAATTTGTATTCATCATTCTCCAGTACATTTTGTGGTGCTTACTTGTATCTGGGAACGTGTTGCTTTATAAGTTTTTTGTTGTAAGGCAAGCTGTTGATGTATTATTTTTGCTACATTGTCATGTCTTCTGGGGTATTCTGTATTTGCTAGTATTGTACATCCGCTTGTGATGTGATCTACTGCTTCTATTTGTTGTTTGCAAAGTCTGCATTTATCTTTTGTGGTATTTGGATCTTTAATAACATGCTTGCTGTAATACCTGGTGTTTACTGTTTGATCCTGTATTGCAATCATGAATCCTTCTGTCTCACTCTATATATTGCCTTTTCTTAGCAATGTGTTGGATGCGTCTTGATCGATGCGTGGCTGTGTTAGATGATACGGGTGCTTGCCATGTAGTGTTTTCTTTTTCCAATTTACTTTCTTCTTATCTGTTGATGTTATGTGATCTAAAGGGTTGTAGAAGTGGTTATGAAATTGCAGTGGTGTAGACGATGTATTTGTATGAGTGATTGCTTTGTGTATTTTGCTAGTTTCTGCTCGTTCTATAAAGAATTTTCTTAAATTGTCTACCTGTCCATAATGTAGGTTTTTTATATCGATAAATCCTCTTCCTCCTTCCTTTCTGCTTAATGTGGATCTTTCTGTTGCTGAATGTATGTGATGTATTCTATATATGTGCCCTTGTGATCGTGTAAGTGTATTGAGTGCTTCTAGGTCTGTGTTACTCCATTTCACTACTCCAAATGAGTAGGTCAATATTGGTATAGCGTAAGTCTTTATAGCTTTTGTCTTGTTTCTTGCTGTCAATTCTACTTTCAGTGTTTTTGTTAGTCTTTGTCTATATTTTTCTTTTAGTTCTTCTTTAAAATTTGTACTATCTATTCCTATTTTTTGTATGTATCCTAGATATTTATAGGCATCTGTTTTTTACATCGATTCTATGCAGTCGCTGTGGTTATCCAATATGTAATCTTCTTGTTTAGTGTGTTTTCCCTTGACTATGCTATTTTTCTTACATTTGTCTGTTCCAAAAGCCATATTTATATCATTGCTGAATACTTCTGTTATCTTTAGTACTTGGTTGAGTTTTTGATTTGTTGCTGCCAGTAGTTTTAGATCATCCATGTATAGCAAATGTGTGATTTTGTGTGGGTATGTTCTAGTAATATTGTTTCCATAATTTGTATTATTTAGCATGTTGGATAATGGGTTCAGAGCAAGGCAGAACCAGAATGGACTTAATGAGTCTCCTTGGTATATTCCACGCTTAATCTGTATTGGCTGTGATGTGATATTATTTGAATTTGTTTGGATATTGAGTGTGGTTTTCCAATTTTTCATTACTATGTTTACGAACTGTATCAGTTTAGGATCTACTTTGTATATTTCCAATATTTGTAGTAACCATGAGTGGGGTACACTATCAAAAGCTTTTTGGTAATCAATGTATGCGTAGTGTAGCGACCTTTGTTTAGTTTTAGTTTGATATGTCACCTCTGCATCTATTAACAGTTGCTCTTTACATCCTCGTGCTCCTTTGCAACAGCATTTTTGTTCTTCATTTATAATTTTGTTCTGTGTTGTATGTGTCAATAATTTCTGTGTAATGACTGAAGTTAATATTTTATAGATTGTTGGTAGGCATGTTATGGGGCGATATTTAGCTGGGTTTGCTGTGTCTGCTTGATCTTTAGGTTTCAGATAAGTTATTCCTTGTGTAAGTTTATCAGGAAATGTGTATGGGTCTGCAATGTAACTTAAATAATTTAGTTAGATGTGAATGTGTTGAGGTGAACTTCTTTAGCCAGAAATTTGCTATTTTATCTTTACCAGGGGCTTTCCAATTGTGAGTAGAATTAATTGCTTGCGTGACTTCATGTTGCAAAACTTTTACTTCAGGCATTTGTGGTATCAACTTGTTTGTGCCTGTTTCTGCTTGTATCCACCGTGCATGCCTGTTATGTTGTACTGGGTTTGACCATATGTTGCTCCAGAAGTGTTCCATTTCTGTTATATTTGGTGGATTGTCTATTTTAATGTGTGTGTTACCTATTGTCTGGTAAAATTTCTTTTGGTTTGTGTTGAATGTTTGGTTTTGTTTCCTTCTATTTTCAATTTTTTTGTATCTTCTAAGTCTTTTGGCCAATGCTTGTAATTTCTGCTTCTTTTCAGCTAATTGCTCTATCGCTTCTTGTTGTGAGATTTTACCTAACCTTTTTCGTTTTTTCTGACATTTCATTTCTTATAAATTGTGTTAGCTGTCCTATGTCTTTTCTCAGTTTTTCTATTCTGATCTGTAGCCTGTGTTGCCATGCTGGTTTTGTGGGTTTCCTCTGTGTGTTGGTTGGTTCTGATCTCTGCCTAGTGTGTATATTTAGTGTAGTGAGTGCTCCTATATAAACCAGTAGTTGTATCTCTTCCATAGTTGTGTTTTCATTTATTTTCTTGTGTATGATTGTGTTGATAGTTTTTATTGTTGTTTCGACTTGTGGGTTATTTTGCGGTCTATGCAAGAATGGTCTAATGTCTGTATTTGTGTCTTTGTATTCTATATATGTCAGCTGAAATTTTTCTTCTATATCTAACATGTGTGTCACTTCGTGTTCTATTTGTACTTGTTCTGGTGGCTGTCTTAAGATTTCGTTTTCCTCTGATTGTTTAATTGATGCGTGTTGTTCTTTATTTGTTTGCTCTTGGATGTTTGAGTCCATTACTGTATTTTCTTCTTCTTCTGATTGCACATTATTTTGTTCCAGTTATTATTATTATTATTATTATTATTATTATTATTATCATTTTACAAGTACTCTCAATTTATTTGTCATTAAGCTTCAGTCAATAAGGGGCAATCAAAAGTTTCAGTTCGAAGGCCGCATACTCCAGAATCGTTATGCCCATAGGGCAATATCTCCTTGAGCACTGAGGCAATCTTCGCACCGACGCGCCTGCTTGAGGTACCTGTTTGGTGAAACCATCTCTTGTTGCGTGAAGAAGTTCATGACTGCCTGTTGCCCATTCTCGTCCGACAGGAATTGTCAACCGTTTAAGGCCTTTTTTTTTAAAGGACCGAAGGTGTGATAATCACATGAGGTGACATTGGGATTATAGGGCGGGTGCTCGATTGTCTCCCACTGTCTTCTACTTTAGGACGGGGATGTGAGTTAACACGAGTCAGCAGTACCCTTTGTCGCAGTTTTCCCGACGTTTTCGACAGATATGCTGCCCCATACACATTCTTCATTCTCCGATGTATGTCTGCCGATGTTTGTCGTTTCGCAGCTAATAAAAGAGTAAGGGCACATTGGTCCTGATTAGAAGCATTTGACAATAATTGTTCCATGGTTCATTTTCGGGCAATTACAACACGTAAGTGTCATGATGTTCTCTCCATTGGCAAAATATTCCAGAATAATGCCCCATTCGGATGTCAAAGGGGGAGGTGACCATAGTAAAAGGATTGAATAATCAAAGGAAGTATAAAGCTCTACGAATCAGGGCGTGGAATGTCAGAAGCCTAAGTGTGGTACGGAAGTTACAAGATCTGTAAAAAGAAATGCAAAGTCTCAATCTTGATATAGTAGAGGTAACTGAAGTCAAATGCAATGAAGACAAGGATTTCTGTTCTAATGAGTATAGGGTAATATCAACAGTAGCAGAAAATGGTATAACGGCAGTATGATTGGCTATAAATAGGAAGGTAGGGCAAAGAGTGTGTTACTGTGAAGAGTGCAGTGATAGGGCTGTTCTTATCTGAATCGACAGCAAACCAACACGGACATCGATAGTTCAGGTACGCATGCCGTCATCGCAAGCTGAAGATGTCGAGATAGAGAAAGTGTGTGAGTATATTGAAAGGGTAATACAGTACATAGAAGGAGATGGAAATCTAATAGTCATGCGGGACTGGATTGCAGCTGTAGGGGAATTACTAGAAGAAAAGGTTACTGGAGAATAGAGGCTTAGGACAAGGAGTGAGATTAATTGAGTTGTGTAATAAATTTCAGATCGTAATAGCAAATACTCTGTTCAAGAATCACAAGATGAGGAGGTATACTTGGAATGGTCGGGTGATACGGGGCCATTTCAGTTAGATTACATCATGATCAGGCAGAGATTGCGAAATCAGTTAATAGATTTAAGGCTTACCCAGGAACAGAAATAGACTCAGATCCCGGTTAGTAGTGATGCAAGGTACATTGAAGTTTAAGATATTACACAGGAAGAATCAGTATGCAGAGTATTGTAATATTGAGGTACAAAGAAATGACGAGGGGTCTGAAGTTCTCTAAGGCTATATATACTGCAATAAGGAATAGCTAAGTAGGCAGAGGACTGGACTACTCTGAAAAACGGCAATCACGGAAGTTGGAAAGAAAAAAATATAGGTACAAAGTTAAGTAACTGCTAAGAAACCATGGATAACAGAAGAATTATTCCAGATGATCGATGAAACAAGGAAGTACAAAAATGATCAGGGAATTGCCGGAATACAGAAATACAAGTCGCTGATGAATGAAATAAATAGGAAGTGCGAGAAAGCTGAGACGAAATGGGTGCATGAAAAACGTGAAGAAATCGAAAAAGAGACGATTGTCGGAAAGACAGACTCAGCACATAGAAAGGTCAAAACGAACTTCGGTAAAATTAAAAGCAAGGGTGGTAACATTAAGAGTGCAACGCGCAAATACAGAGGAGAGAGCAGATAGGGGGAAACAGTACATTGAAGACTTCTATGAAGGGGGAAGATTTGTCTCCTGTGGTACAACAAGAAAGGGGGGTAGGTGTTGAAGAGGTACGATATCTAGTGTTAGAATCAGAATTTAAGAGAGCTTTGTAGGACTTAAGATCAAGGAAGGCAGGTTAGGGGAAGCAGCAACAAAACGACAATTCACGCTGATGCGTAGAATGTATGAGTCTGGCGACATACCATCTGACATTCGGAAAAATATCATCCACAAAGTTCCGAAGACTGCACGAGCTGACAAGTGCGAGAATTATCGCACAATCAGCTTAAAAGCACATGCATTCAAGTTACTGACAAGAATAATATACAGAACAAAGGAAAAGAAAATTGATTATAGGTTAGGTGAAGATCAGTTTGGCTTTAGGTATGCTAAAGGCACCTGAGAAGCAATTGCGACGTTGCGGTTGGTAATGGAAGCAAGACGCTTTCATAGGCGTTTCCGGGCTGGAAAAAGTGTTCGACAATGTAAAATGGTGTAAGATGTTCGAAATTCTGATAAAAATATATATAAGCTATGGGGAGAGACGGGTAACATACATGTGCAACAGCCAAGGAGGAATAATAAGATTGGACGACCAGCAACGAAGTACTTGGATTAAAAAGGGTGTAGTGTTTCGCCCCTAATGTTCCATATGCATGTCGAAGAAGCTATGATGGAAATAAAAGGTTCAGAAGTGGAATTAAAATTCAATGTGGAAAGGTATCAGTGATAAGATTCACTGACGACATTGCTGTCCTGAGTGAAAGTGATGAATAAGTACACTGCTGAATACAATGAACAGTCTAATGAGTGCAGAATATGGTTTGAGAGTAAGTCGAAGGACGACAAAAGTTAAAGGAAGACGAAAGTAATGTGAAGTAGCAGAAATGAGAGAGGCGAGAAACTTAACATCAGGATTTATGGCGACGAATTTGATGAAGTTAAGGAATTCTGCTACTTAGGCAGCAAAATAACCGTTGAGGGGCAGAGCGAGGAGGACATCAATAGGAGACTAACACTGGTAAAAAGGGCATTTCTGGACAAGAGAAGTCAACTAGCAACTAACATATGGCTTAATTTGAGGAAGAAATTTCTGAGAATGTGCGTTTGGAGTAAAGCGTCGTATGGGAGTGAAACATGGAATGTGGGAAAAGCGGAACAGAAGAGAATCGAAGCATTTGAAACGTGATGCTACAGACGAATGGTGAAAATTAGGTGGACAGATAAGGTAAGGGTTGAGGATGTTCTGCGCAGAATGGGAGAAGAACGGAATATGTAGGTAACATTGGCAAGGAGAAGGGACAGGATGGCAGGACAGCTGTTAAGACATGAGAGAATTACTTCTGTGGTAATAGATGAGGCTGCAGAGGGCAAGAACTGTCGAGGAAGACATAGATTGCAATACATGCAGCAAATAATTGGAGGCGTAGGTTGTAAGTGCTACCCTGAGATCAAGAGGCTGTTATAGGAAGGAATTCATGGGAGGTCGAATCAAACGAGTCAGAAGACTGACGACTCAAAAAGAAATTAATTAAAAAAATAGAAGTAGATGCGAAACAAATGCCACACTTCCACGCAGCCACATAATAAACACAATACTAGCGTTCAGAATATCAGACCAGCTACGTGACTGGATTGAAGAGTTTCTGGAGAACGCCACAGGGTGTCATTCTGAAAAGATGGAAGTCTTCAGATATAAAAGTAACAGACGTCGTTTCGAAGTGAGTGTTATATGTGCATTATTTTTCGTAATACATATAAAGCGTTAACATTATTTAAACAGATAAACACTGGGAGGTTGCGCGGGACACAGGAACAAATATTTTTTCTGACGTAATCTTCTCCTATGAGGATTTTTTAACCGGTAGAGGGGATTTTCTCTGAATGAAAATTAATTAAACCAATAAACTTTGTCAGGTTGCATGTGTCACTGAGAACAGTATTTGTTATGTGCTTTCCTGTGAGGCACCGTTGTACGAGGAGATCAAAATCTTACTTACGCTAGACAAAAAGAAACACAAACAATTTTAAATTCTTTATTATTAAGTGACAACTACATTAAGAGGAAACAGTTATCAGAAAAATGCCTCTATTGACTTTTAAACTGAGGGAAGACCGACGGGTCATCTTCTGCCTAACACAGTCAAAGAATGCAGGATTGTCTCCTGCTGCTGCTGCTGCTGCTACTGTCTGGACAACCAGAACCTGTTTTACTCAACAGGAGCTCTGTAAACGATGTTGTTCATCTCTCCCCAGACAAAACAGTCCAGGGCGTGAAAAAAGGGGCTCAAGAAGTCCTTGGTACAGGACCAGCTCTGCTCGTGTAGAGCCGACGCACAGGAAAACTCAAATGTGCTGACGCCCCCTCATGGTGGAGCCACGTGCTGTGTCTTATAGCGAGTGGCAGGTCATCCATCAATTCTGTCAATGCTCTGCTGTGGAACCTTTAATAATCCTGGCTACATAATAGCCTAGGTAGGAGGCATGACCAATAAATATAGTCACCAGTAACACCTGCCAACGTATTTACGTACATCCGAAATTGATGAGCGTCAGTAAATGTGGCAAGTGGATTAAACGCAATCCAAATATGTGGATTGCGAATTTTTAAGACCCCATCGCTATGTAGTGAGCACCAACTCTTATCAGTGTACTCACTCCAGGTGTATCGGTCCATTACTAAAGAAGTACTGTGATCGGTCAGGAGGTAAAACTAAATGTGAATGTGAAACAACTATTACAACTGAAGAGTACAACAGGAACTGTTACGACAGATCCGTCAATACAACTGATGTGTGAATAACCACTCTATCGGGTTAAATAACGCTAACAGAGAATTATGAAGTTAGAGAAAAATTTTGTTTTTGATGCTCGGTGCAACCTCCCAGAATTTGTTGGTTCAAATCATTTTCAACCTATATAAATGGTTTTGCATATAACGTTGGAAATTCCATGAGGCTTTACGCCGATAGTGCTGTTATATACAGTGACGTCACGGCGCTAGGAAAATTATAGTGAAATGCAGGAATAGGTGCAGAGAACCTACGCGAGGTGAAGGGAATGGCAATTGACCATCAACATTAAAAAATGTTGTGTTGTCAATACATAGACCGAACCTTTAATGTATAATCACAAAATTGCAGAATGAGGACTGGAAGCAGTTACTTCCACAAAACATCTAGGAGTATCCGTGTGGAGAGATACGCAGTGGAACGACCACGTAAAATTAACCTTGGGTAAGGTAGATGATATATTGAGATTCATTGTCAGAAACCTCGAGAAATGTAGCCCATCAACAATGGAAATGGCTTAAAAAACAATCTTTCGACCAGAACTTGAATAATACTCATTGTGGGACCTGTACCAGATTGGTTGTGAAGAGGTAATAGAGATGATCGTTACAGATTCATTTAGCGAACAAGGAAACAGCACGGAGGTGCTCAGTCAATTATAGCAGCAGACGGTGCAAGAGAGGCGTTCTGCATCACGGTATGGTCTACTGTTGAAATTCCGAGAGCATACGTTTATAGAAGAGTCAACCAACATGTTACTTCCTGTTACGTATATCTCGTGAAAAGACCGTGAAGGCAAAATTATATAGAAACGAGCACGCCAGGCTTATCAGAATCCGATCTTCCCGCAAACCATACACAAGTGTAAAAGGAAGAGAGGTAAGAAATAGTAACACACAATGTACCTTGCACCACACGCTGGCTTGCGAAATATGGATGTAGTCGAGTGCGTAGAGCAGCGCTCAAATAGATGGCAAAGCCGCATATTTTCAAGCCGCATGTTACAGCTGATGGTTCTGTGTTTCAAGCTAGATCCGTCACCGACTAACACCGCAGTCCCTCCAAGGGCCCTGGGTTCGACGTCAGGTCTGCGCGCTTTCTACGTGCCGCTGAGGGCCGGGCTCGGTGTAGACCAGTCCAGGAGGCACGAGGTTATGCTGAACTGTCGATCTGACAACCTGTCAGCGAAGCCACTGACTGACGCAGCCCGCCACCGTCTCAGGATACATCACGCACTGCCTAGTAACCAGGACTGGCCACTGGGTCACTACTGTACTGCATGGATGGTAAATAAAGGTTGTTCGGTTGAGTGAGGACTTTTCATTCGGCACTGGCCGTAGTACTGGAAAAGTAGCTGCGCTGTCACGTAACGTGCAGCTACTCGGTATACTATTTCTTTAATGTTAAAGAATATGATTCAAGAGACTGCTTAATAGAATAAATAAATCACTTTTAGTATTCCACTATTAGCAGCAGGCTCACGATCGACACTTGTTCGTCCGATACGTGTTACAAGCTGATTTATTATTTTAATCTAAATTTCAAAGTAGGCTCACAAAAGTTGACTATATTGTGACATCACCTACACATTTGACAATTGCAGAAGACTGCTCGGAAATACGTTTCTCGAGAAGCTTGCTAATCAGGTTACAAACATTTACTCAAAATTTTCGTTCTTTGCTTTGAAATCTTGCGTAAAGTTGCTAACATTTAGTTATATGTCAGAATGATTTTTTATTCGCATATTTATGACAGGTTTTGTGAGGATAGATCCCATGACCTAATAGCACTGAACTTCACATGCGAAAGCACTGTTCTGATACATATGAGCTATGTAAATCAAAATGGGAGGTTCAAGCGCATCATTGCAAAGGGCTAGTTTCTGTAGCAAATCGTTTCTTTAATGAATACGAATTTCTCACACCACTTCAGATATTATCGTTTGATATGCATCAAAATGACATAGAGCTTAATTTGTATTTAGGATGTGTTTGTCTACTACTGCCATCGGCATATCAACACCGTTCTATCATTATGAACCATGAATTGCACGAATAAATAAATTCCATTTCGTGGAAAACTCCCTTCACTATCCCACTCAGTTAAATATCAAATTGGCCTTAAGCCTGAAATAAAACTACATTAACGTTGCTACGTAAACGAACATGGAAATGTGCCGTTATTGTTTGACTCTCGAACACTGACGTCACTGGCAATAGCTACACAGCAAACTGTCTTATCGGAAGACGGGAGAGAGATGTTGCGTCATGATGTATGCGACCATTTTACTCGATTAGTCGTATGTTGACTATGTCTTTGGGGCTTAACAGCTCAGTAAGTAACACTGATACATGCGATATCAGTTTTACTAACGATGTCAGTGGTAGCGACTGTTTTGGTTTTTAGGTAGTGAAAAAAATTTTAGTGTGATAACTAAGTCATTTATTTTACACTATGGCCTTATTTCTCTACGTCTCAAACAGTGCAATAATGTGTTTCGGAAACTACCTCAGAAATAGATGCCAATGAGTCATCTGAGGATTGGGGATAATATGGAAACATTTGTACATAGATTTACCAAAGACTGTGTTATTTATCGGTTGTTTTTCACTCTGTATGGAGTAATATTTCATGTGTGCAACACTTTGGTAATTACCACTTACGTACTGACGATATCGAGTTGAACTTAAGTATCAGCCCTAAGAATAATGCTCCTGCTGTGTCACGGGCGAATGACGCTTACACAATATCGCGGTAGGCAAATGACCTAGATCTGAAACTATAAGAAGTTACAGGTAGTCCTCATACAACACCGGCAGTTGAACAGCGGACATTTTCGTGAAAAAGTATCTCTAATACTTCTTAATGGTATCCAATAACCGTTTCAAAAAACAGGAAGAGACATAGGCATACTCTTGGACGGGCATCCATATTCAGAACAATGAACTGTTGCAGCAGACAGGAAATCTCTCTACTGTCTACATGAAATACAAATTTCCATGAATTTCATTGAATTGACGCTATATTTATTTACATTCATAAGAGATCGCAGAAGTTGTTATAAGAAATGAACGTTAATCTTGGGTGGATGTCAAATTCACCGTAAAACGTGCGCTATGCTAACTTAGACGTGAATATCAGCTTGTAACTTTTTTGAATATAGCTATTCAAAGCTATGTTAATAATTCGTACTTATACCTAAATAAATTCAATTCCTTTTATTTTTACAGTAAAATTTTAAATAGTTTAATAATAATCTTGAATGCTGACCTATAGGTACTACTACTCGAAAACTGCTTTAAACTGCTATTTTTGTGAAATTGTTACAATAAAATTTCGCTCCTCAGGACTCTAACCACAGGTTGAACCTACTGATCTGTAATTAGATCCTAAATGTGGCGCTGAGGATCATTGTTACAGTTTAGTTTGCAAGACGTTCACGGCATACCCACTAGATAGCATGCTTAGCTCTTCACTGAATACGACAGGCTTCCGTCAAGATTATACACGTCTCGTCTTACACGAAGACTTAGTGCACTTCAATAAAGACTAAATTAGTTTGGTTTGAACATTCTCTTAGAGAACTTGTTAAATACTGCGAGCTGTTGCTTTCGGCTTTTTTTCATCAATGAAACGTGATACGAACGGAGTCTGAATAATTAATGGAACTGTTTCGAAATTTCCAATCACCGGCGGCTGCTGCACCCGCCATTCGCAGCACTGCTCGTTGCGTTTCAGCAACGAATCTCAAATCAAAGCCAAACTAATTTGCGAATGTTATGAATAAGACATCTCGCAAATACTCTTCCATAGTGCAGACTCTGTTTGCAATTACATGCATTATTGATGCGCGTTTCCGTATAGCTCCACAGCAGCCTGCGGTACAATACTCCAGAGAATTTTTGGGCCGCACTTTGAATGACACGGGAGCGAAGTAAACAGCCAAACTGCCCGTCCCTGTTCTCTAGCAAACGGCACGCTTATTCATTACATTTGTTTCGCTCGGATGTTTTACTTTGTGAGAAAATTCTCTGCATTATGGTATTTTCAAGCTTGACGTAGTGTGTCATTACTGTGAAAGACCGCGTTACTTCATTTCGTACTTATAATTAAAAATACCGAGAGGAATTTTGAGAATATTGTACTGCACGCTGCTGGCAGTTATTAAATTTCATGGCGCTAAACGTGATCATTTTCCCTATAATGAGGTAACATGCTTTCGAGCGATTGCCTTATATATTGCTAATATTTCCTTTTGAGAGATACTAACTTTTCTGGTTGACCACAAAGCATCATTATATTTTCAAGCGAAATCCTTTAGGGAACGTGCAACATTTCCACAATGAGAAGTAAGCAGGGAGCCTCGTTTCTTCAATTTAATTTCACACTGACTACCGTGAGACATGTGATATTATTATGACATGTTTGGAGGAAGGATTTCACATTCATAACAACCAACTGACTTCTTGTAATACTTCTCCTTTATTTTATTTCACTTACTGATGATGACTGCAGCACACAGACTACTAAAAACGGTATGACAAGATTTCGTCTGCAAAACTTTTCAATTTTAGCTGGATATTCAGTTTCTAAGCAAATGGCGATGTTGTACCTTGGACAGTATTCGACATTAGGAAAAACCTTACTCTTCCGGAGTAATTTTTGTAATTTCATAAGAAGACCGCGCACACGTACAAGAAATGCTATAATTTCGAAACCGAATAAAGAAATATATTAAGCTTCTGTTACAGGGTTGCTTGTAGGAGGAAGTCTGAAAAGTGCTCCAACGTACAACACCATCCGCTGTTGTTTCTCAGCACCACAAAGCGGAAAAAAAATTGTCAATGATATATGTCTCATGTATTCAAATGGTAAAAGAGACGGTCTCTGAAAGCCAGTGGTTATAATGGTTTGGCTCGTAAGATAACTGTTGAAGAAACCAGATATTATTCTCAGTGCTTTCTTTTTTGCAATCTGTACTATTTTCCTAACTGATGAATTCTCAGAAAAATCGTTTCTCAAGTTAAATAATCAATAATTTAATATATCCAAGTGAGACATATCAGAAATATCGTAGGAATGTCCAGTGCTAAAAAAAGTGCAAGAAGTGGGGCTTGAACCGAAACTTCAGTAGAACAGACACAATGTCTAATTGGACACGTGTACATTTCGCGTGTAACAATTTGTGATCGGCATTTAGCACCCGTCCGTGCCACTGTTGCTGGAAATAGCTATTGAAGGCAACCTCGACGTCATGTAAGAAAATGAAGTACGTAATAATAACGAAGAGACAATTCTGTACAGCTGTATGGGCCAGATCGCCGAATCATTCCATAAAAATGGTTCAAATGAGTACGCACTATGGGACGTAAAATGTGAGGTCATAAGTCCCCTGGACTTAGAAACTACTTAAACCTAACTAACCTAAGGACATCACACACATCCATGCCCTAGGCAGGATTCGAACCTGCGACCGTACCAGCAGTGCAGTTCCGGACTTGTGCGCCTAGAAACGCTCGGCCACAAAGGCCGGCGGATCATTACACAAGTAGTCTTTGGACAGAGCTAGTACGCATATAGGAATAGCGTCTTCGACCACTAATCAAAACTTCTTAGGTCACAGGCTGTAAACCAGCAATTGCTTAAACTTTGAATGAAAGTAATCAGCAACGGCGGCCGAAGACTCCCAGGGTAAGAAAACACCCATGTTCTGCTAACAGCCTTATCAAAGACAATGGAGGAGCGAACGGAGCTTCAGGGCTCTCGGTTGCCCTTGGTGGGGAGAAATTGCCCTTAAAAGATGGAAAAGTCAGTAATGATCAACTGCATGAACAAGGAGAAGTCCATGGAAACCACTCCATTAAAGACACAATGTGAAAGAATACGAAATTTCGCCGTAATTGAGAAAGTGTCATAATAATCCCTCCGTTGGGTAAAGTTTACAGACTATCCCCATTCGGATATCAAGGACTGGACGGCCTAAGAGGACGTGAAAACGAGAAAATATCAAACAACATCTACTAGTCGCACCATAAAATGTCTGAAGTGATCGTAGCAGGCAAACTACAAAATCTGAAAAGATAAATGAAAAAGCTCAATATAGTTGCAGTTGGGGCTATTGTAGTGAAATGGGAAGAAGATAAGCATTTCTGTTGAGTTGAATATGGGAGAATACCAACAGCAGCGTACAACGGTATAAACGGGAGTAGGATTCGTTATGAAGAGGAAAGTAGTATAGAAATTGAACTAGTGTTAACAGTTCAGTGATAGGGTTATTCACATTATGTTCGATGGCAAACCAATAGAGAGAATGTTAGTTTAGGCATTCGTCCCAACGTCGCAAGCACAGATGAAGAGATATGGAAAGTATATGAGGATAGTGAACGGGTAATTCAGAATGCAAAATGAATATATAATAGTCACGCGGGCACAGAAAGTGATTGTAAAGGAACAGAAAGAAGAAAGGGTTACGGGAGTATATGTGAATGACAGAAGGAATGAGAGAAGAGTTAGGTAAATTGAGTTCTGCTATAAATTTCAGATGGTAATAGTGAATGCTCTGCTCAAGAATCACAAGAGGAAGAGATATACTAGGAAGAGACCTGCAGACACGCGAAGGTTCCATCTGGTATACATCAGGATCAGGCAGAATTCCGAAATCAGATACTGGATTGAAAGGCCTACCAAGGTGCAGGTATGGACTCAGATCCCAATGTAGTAACGATGAAGTATAGACTTAAGTTGAAGAGAATCGTCCGAAAGAATCAATGTAGAAGTAGGATACAGAAGTACTGAGGAATAACGCGGCGCGTTTGAAGTTCTCTAAGGATGTGGATAGTATAACAAGGAATACCAGAATAGGCACTTCAGTTGAAGAGCGAACAGCTCTAAAAACGACAATCAAAGATGTTCAACAGGTAAACATAGCTACAAGGAAGTTAACTGCGAAGAAAGTTTGGGTAACAGATTTAAAAACTTCAGTTGGTCGAGGAAAGAAGGAAGTACAAAAGTGCTCAGGGAAAGACAGGAATAAAGCGAAATACCGAAGGAAAAAAATAAATGGCAAGTGCAGGGCGGCCAAGGCGAAATGGCTGTAGGAAAGATGTGAAGAAATCGAAAAAGAATTGATTGTCGGGAGGTCTGCCTCAGAATGCAGAAAAATCAAAACAAATTTTAGTGAAAATAAAAGTAAGGGTGGTAACAACAAGAGTTAAACCCAGAAGAATGAACAGATGGAGTGAAAGGGATGATTAAAGGCCTCTATGATGAAGACTTGTCTAGTGCCGTGGTAGAATAAGAAATTGGAGTCGATATGGATGACATAGGGGATCCAGTACGAGAATCAGATTGCTTAAGAGCTCAGGACCTGAGATCAAATAAGGCAGAAGGGATAGTCAACATTCCATCGTAATTTCTAAAGTCGTTGGGGAAAGTGGAAACCAAACGAATATTCAAGATGGTTTGTAGAATCTGTGAGGTTGGCGACGTACTATGAGACTTCCGAAAAAATATCATCCACACTACTCCAAAGATGGCAAGGGTGGAAAGTGCGAAAACATCACGTTAACAGCTCATGTATCCAAGCTACTAACAAGAATGATGTAGGACGAATGAGAAAGAAAATTGAGGATCAGTTACATGCCACTGAGTTTGGCTTTAGGAAAAAGGCACAGATAACCAACTCTAACGTTGCTCTTTCTAATACAAACAAGACTGAGGGAAACTCAAGACTAGTTTATATGATTCGTCGGCCCAGAAAAATTGTTCTACAGTGTAAGATGGTGCAAAGCGTTCAATATTCTGAGAAAGGTAAGACTAAGCTATTTGGAAAGAAATATACTGTACAAAATGTGCAATAACCAAGAGGGAACCATCAAATTGGAAAACATAGAAAGAAGTGCTTGGATTAAAAAGGGTATAAGTCTCAGATGTAGTCTTCAACATCTAGTTTTCAATCTGAAGAAGCAAAGATGGAAATGAAAGAAAAGTTCATAAGAGGGATTAAAATTGAGGGTGACAGAATATCAGTGATGACATTCGCTTATGAGATTCGTACAGAATCTGTAGGATGGAATGAACAGACCAATTAACGAGGAATATGAAGTGAAAGTAACCTGAAGAAAGTCAAAGTTAATGAAGTGGAAGTGTTGCAAAAATGAAAATAGAGTGAAACTTAACATCGAAATAGAAAATTACGGAGATGACGAGGTTAAGGAACTCTGCCACCTAGGAAGAAAAGTAACCTGTAACAAATTAACCAAGAAGGACATAAAAAGACGACAAACACAGCAAAGATGGTACACCTAACTAAGAGGGTCTACTTTTATCAAACACAAGCCTTAATACGAGGAAGACGTTTCTGTGAATGTTCATTTGGAAGACAGAAGCGTATGGTAGTGAATAAGGGATAATGGGAAAACCTGAACAGAAGAGAATCATTTTGTTTGAGTGATGAAAAGTATGCGGACTGATAACTTAATGAAGAAATTCATCGTCGAATCAACCAAGAAAGGAACATACGCAAAACACTGACAAGATGATGGGACATGACGATAGAATATGAGTAGGCATCAGGGGATAGCTGCTATCGTAATAAAGGGAGCTGTAGAGGCTAAAACTGTTGGAAATATGAATACAACAAACAATTGGGGACCCTGAGATAAAGAGATTAGAGCAGGGCAGCAATTGTTGGCAGTTCAGTTCCAGTCAGTCACAAGACTGATTAGTAAACATAAAAAATATAAATATAATAATTACAGAAACACGGTGAAGGATCGTAGCACTTCAGGTATCTAGGTGCTTTCCGACATGGCTCTCGATTTTAACAACTTGTTAAATTTGTTCCTTTGTCATGCTAATGTTTTCTTCTTTCATATAACTGAACAAATGAAAAACTATGTAAAAGATGGAAAGGATTGTTCTGGGTCCCAATCACTACGAGAACAGGAGAACAGAAGGATAAAATCGAAGGCGTTGTGGCATTAGGTCCGGGCGTAAGGGCTAGAAGAGTAAATCATGATGGAAAATCCTGTGTGTCTTGAACAGATAAAGGGTTAACAGCTCTGGGAAAACCACAAATACTAGCTTAATCCGATTTTCATGTTTGGCAGTTATCCAAGAAAGGTACGTCTCACTATTAAGAGATGAATACGTTCAGATAGGTAATACACGTGCACGTAAAGAGTGTATCACATACAAATGTGTTCTCATAATTACAGCTAGATAAGAGCAATTACGGCACCTAACAACGATATGTAAATAAAAAACATAGTGAGACATCACGTTTCAGGCTCGTCTGATACAGGAGTGATCCACGAAGATCATTCAACCAAGGGCAATGCAAGAGCGAAAATATACATGATGGCTAATTAGGTTAACACAGAATGTAATAAATATCAATGTTAAGGAAGAACAAATGCCAAAAGATTTGTGCCAAAAGGAAGTAGAGTTTTCAGCAGTCTCAGAAATAAACAGTTAAAAACATCGTGGTAAATTAATTGGAAATTGCAGTAGGTAATTCTATGAACAATAATAGTAAATAAACATATGGAAGTAAAAAGGCTAGATGATATTCATACTAGAGAAATGACTTAAGGCTACAAAACCTAAGAAAGTCATGTGCGAAATATTTCCTTATTTTTGAGAGTTACATCATTTAAATGTGCGTTAGAAGAAACAGAAGAAAATCCTTTGATAGTGAGAGGCCAACAAAGTAGTACTGCACGAGAAAGGCGACAAAACAGTTCCCTAAAAAAACACACACACACACACACACACACACACACACACACACACACACACACACACACACTTAAGAATACGAAAGAAAAAAGCCAATTCGAGGTTCGAGGTTGGTAACACTCAAAACGTACGCAGAAAAACAAATGAACAAACATTAACACGGTGCTGAGTCCGGAGGACGTGAATTTATCGTTCTCTCTCTCTCTCTCTCTCTCTCTCTCATAAAGTCCATTGAGATAAAGTGGAAAAGCACAAATGCATCATCAGATAAAGCGGATTTGATAAAGGCGAAAAATTACGTTAAGTGGGTGTGTAACCAAGTTTCTTTCGGCGTTAGCCTCCACTAACAACGGACGATCAAGTAGTGAACTTCAGAGTACATAAACAAGAGACAGAAACACCGCAGGTAAATTGTACGCCATATTCATACAGAAATACTATAAATAACACAAATGTATTTTGTAGACTGTATTTCCTGCATTATCACAGATGATGCTTTATAAAGAAAAGTGAAAAACGTCAGGTGAAAATATGCTCTCTATGTACTAACAAGGGAACCTCCCCATCGCACCTCCCTCAGATTTAGTTATAAATTGACACAGTGGATAGGCCTTGAAAAACTAAACACAGATCAATCGAGAAAACCGGAAGAAGTTGTGTGGAACTATGAAAAAATAAGCAAAATATACAAACTGAGTAGTCCATGTGCAAGATAGGCAACATCAAGGAGAAGACAAGCTGAGGAGCGCCGTGGTCCCGTGGTTAGAGAGAGCAACTGCTGAACGAGAGGTCCTCGGTTCAAGTCCTCCCTCGAGTGAAAATTTTACTTTCTTAATTTTCGCAAAGTTACGATCTGTTCGTTCATTCATTGACGTCTCTGTTCACTGTAATAAGTTTAGTGTCAGTGTTTTGCGACCGCACCGCAAAACCGTGCGATTAGTCGAAAGGACGTGCTTCTCCAATAGGAACCGAAAACATTTGATCGCAAGGTCATAGGTCAACCGATTCCTCCACAGGAAAACACGTCAGATATATTCTTTACGACACTGGTGACGGCATGTGCGTCACATGACAGGAATATGTTGTCGACCCACCTAACTTGCACACTTGGCGAATGGGTAAAAACATTCTTCTACCTTGCTCGATTTAGGTTTTCTTGTGGATGTGATAATCACTCCCAAAAAAGTGATGAAAACATAAGAGTTTGTCACATAAACTGCAACAAATAAATGCAACAGTTTCACAGTCGCACAGTTTTCCCTGTGCTCTATCAAAACATATGTTTTTTACGTTTTCAAATGTTTCCGTGCGTAGACCGTCAAATCCTGCATATGTCCAAGCAAATCTGAACATGTCCTGGAATTTTGGAGAGCGAAGTTGATTATGTGTGAGTGCCTGAACTTTGATAATTATCTGAAAGTAAAAAATTAAACTTTTCACCCAAGGGAAGATTTGAACCAAGGACCTCTCGTTCCGCAGCTGCTTACGCTAACCACGGGACCACGGCGCTCGTAAGCTGACACTTTCCTTGATGTTGCCTAGCTTGCGCATGGACTACTCAGTTTGTATATTTTGCTTACTTTTTTCATAGTTCCACACAACTTCTTCCTGTTTTCTCGATTGATCTGTGTTCAGTTTTTCAAGGCCTATCCCTGTGCCTACTTATAACTAAATCTGAGGGGGGTGCGATGGGGAGGTTCCCTTGTAAGAATAAGACGGAAAACCAATGACAGTTTATATCTAACCTGTTTCGGAAGCTGGACATCTTAACAAAAGACACTATCAAGCTAATACAGGCACCTTTTCTGTCAGAACAGTTACTCCTATTTCCTTATTATGGCATCTAACATTAGTGACGGCAGTAACAAGTCGACGAGGTTTCCCGCGAAAGAATATCCAGCGATCGCTTTTCATACTGGCTCTAAAATGTAACAATAGACATCACGCACTGCAAGGAACCAGAACGTGAGAAAGTTAGTTCCTACTATGTCGGATTCTGCCGTTCGCTTCATAAGTGTGAAGGGAAATGTTCAAAGAGGAAAAAAATGGTGAAATAAGTGTTCACAAAGACTACGCCCTAAAAGACTAATATATGAAATAGAAGAAATAAATCGAAAGGAATATGAAACTCTGGAACACTGAAGGGAAGATTGTAAATTTGATATACCACAGAAATCGTGAAACAGGAAATTGAAGGAGACAAATGAAAATGTATTTAAGATTTGCTCTCTGGACAGTGCTGACAAAAGATGCAGTACCCCCACTTAAGGAAGACAGCGACGTTGCAGAGCGATGTGTCGCTCCACAGCTACCTGCAAGTAGCAGACGGCGTCAATCCGACAGCTAGCGCTGCCCCTACAGGTAGGCTGCCTGCCGCGCTTGCGTGTCAGTGAGGCGACTTGTGGCTCTCTAGAGACGCCGCGGCGGGTCGCTCGCTTTACAGGCGCACAGGGCCTCTGAAGGCCTGTTCCAGAGCCACCCGGCTCGCTCTTTGCTTTTGCCAGATTCGCACAACAGTCTCACCACACTGATGAAACGCATATAATTAGCTCAGCTGTCCAGATCAATATCTTCTGTTAAAAAATTTTGAAGAACGTCAAATTCACCAAAACAAGCTGCTGGAAGAACTTTTTTTCTTTTACTTCCCGTTTCGATCACACCGACTGTCATCAGGCATAATGAGATGTCCAGGAAACATACTTAAAATAGACGACATTATATCGCCAAAAAAAATCTCATGTGTGATTTAATGGCAGTGTCTCACCGAGCAAAGAATTTTGTCATGTATTGGCAATAACAACGAATTTATAAATATTTATTACGGAACTGAGGAACTGATAACGGCAGCATGCCGCCGCGACACGTAGAGCGAATAAACACTGGGTAAGAAAACTGAATCGGAGACATTTTTATTTTATAAACAAAGCCGATCCTTGGTCAACGCCATCAACTGTAAAATGTGATATGCAGTCAACGTTAAAATTTACTGTACTGCAAGTCTAGCTTTACACACACTCAAGAGCCAGCTTTTCCCGTGGAGACAAGCAACTCTACATACATATTTTATTTGACGCAAATATGGTACTTTATGACTAATGTCTTCCGCTACCCTCAGGGGAGGACGGAACTTGGCTGCCTCTCTTAAGTGGATATTGCAACTTTGTAAGCACTGTCTAGAGAACAAATCTTAAATAGATGTTCACTCATTTCCTTCAGTTTCCTGTTTTAGGCTTTTTATTAAATGTCACATTTGCAATCTTTCCTGCATTGTTCCACAGTTCCATTTTCCCTTCGGTTTACTTCTATTTTATATGTTTGTCTATCAGGGCCCAGTCTTTGTAAAATTTCACCATTTCCCAAATAGTTTTATGGGTCCTGAAGGCCATCAGAAGATCGAAACTAGTAGAAATAAAGATTAATTTAACAGACGCTCCAGCCCATTTAATGTATTCATCTTTTTTCTCAGACTTCAGAGGAATGGTGCACCAAATGCACAAAGTACATAGAAATTTTTTGGTATGCATAACCGTGGTCTCCAGTGACTGGCCATGGAATAAGTGCGTATTGCTTCATTTCTTATTAGCAATTGCCTCTGTATCTGTATTGCACAGAAAGTATTTGCAGTGTGATGCAAGTGTCGACCATTTGCGCTCTTTGCTTGTTTGGGAACAAAATTGTTCCATACACACAGGTGACTGGCGTTGATAACAGTAACTCTCATTTTTCCATCTTAGTCCTCAATCCTACATCGTGTATTGCACGATTCTACCTCGGATTTGTTTGTCCAGCAGTTTTGGTTGTACATTAACGGATGTACAAAAGAGTATGTACAGGTACATATGCGAAGAGTCGACAAATATCGACGTCATGTATGGGTTCACTGAATGCTGTGGAAGCACTGCACTACGACGCTGTGTAGAGATTTTACACCAGTGCCGGCAACCACAGCACATTATGTTTGTATAGGAGAATTGTTGGATTAATGTGTTGTACATTTTGATGATTGTAAATCACAAGAGATTTTTAATACAATTAAGGGATTGCCTCAGGAACAAAGGCATCGAATCTAGAAGATCATACCTACAATTATAGCTGTGGAACGAACAACCGAAGAGCACGAGTCCCAGAAAGGAAAATTCTTAGAAACCATCCCTCAATGACTCCGAAATTTCAGGATCACATTGTTATCACAAATATTGAAGGACTATAGTAATGTTTAAAAAGTCATAGGACCTATTTTTTTCCCGGCGTAGTGTACCAACTCGACGAGGGATGCACTTAACTAGTCGTTGGTAGTCCGCTACAGATATACTGAGCCATCTGCTTCTATAGCCGTCAACAACTGCGGAAGTATACCAATGCATAATTTTCTGCATTAACTGACTTTTCGATTATGTCTCATTATTTTCGATGGGATTGTGGTCGGGCCATCTACGTGCCAAGATCAATTGCTAGAACAATCCAGAATGTTCATAAAACCAGTCGCGAACAACTTTGGTCCAGTGACATGGTGCATGGTCATCCATGAACATTACATCGTTGTCTGGCGTCATGAAGTCCATGAATGGCTGAAAATGGTCTCCACGTAGCATGACGTAACAATTTACAGTCAATGATCGGTGCAGTTTGACCAGATGACCCAGTCAATTCCATGTAGACGCAGTCCACACCATTATGGAGCCACCACCAGTTTGTACAATGTATAGTCAAGCAATTGGATCCATGTCTTCGGGGGGGGGGGGGGGGGGGGGGGGTCTGCACCACACTCAAACACTACCATCAGCTTTTAACAAATGAAGTCTGGACTCATTTTAATAGCTTAAATTTTTCCAGTCGTCTAGGATCCAACCAATATGGTCAGGAGCCCAGGAAAGGCGCTGGAGGCGATGTCGTGCTGTCCGCAAAGGCACTCGCGTCGCTCGTCTGCTGTTAAAGCCCATTAACGCCCAATTTGGCTGCAGTGTGCTATCGGATAAATTCATCGTACGTCTCACATTGTTTTCATCTATTATTTCATGCAGCGTTGCTTGTCTGTTAGCACTGACAGCTCTACGCAGACGCCGCTGCTCTCGGTCGTTAAGTGAAGGTCATAGGCCGCTGAGTTGTCCATGATGAGAGGTAATGCCTAAAATCTGAAATTTTTGACTGTGAATCTAGGAGTGTTGAACTCCCTAAAGAGATCCGAAACGGAATGTTGCATGCGTCTAGTTCCAACTGACATTCCGCCTTCTAAGTCTGTTAATTCCCGTAATACGAACATAATCGCGTCGGACACATTTTTGACATGAATCACTTGAGTACAAATGACAGCTCCGCCAGTGCGCTGCCCTTTTATGCCTTGTGTGTGCAATACTACGACTATCTGTCGAAGTGCCTATTGTGATCAGTGGGGCTCATTAAAATCCTTAACTATAATGTCTATTATGTTCATCGTCTCTCACGAATTGTGACTGCTGTTCACAATTTGTGATAATGCTAGAGGGTCACCAGACCTGTGATGCTGTATGGTTATCACTGGTTATAGCTGTAATAGAAATTCTAGAGTTATATTTTATCGTTTAGGACAGGGGACGGGGGGGGGGGGGGGGGCAAGAATCGACCTACCACCCGTGTCAAAGCAATTGGTCAGACTGCACGCCACGCCACGTTATATGAGCGAGAATATGGGTAAACGGCGAGCGCGCAGTGCTTAAATGGCAGTCCAGTCGTACTGTATACGACTTGGTTTCATACTTCTCAACAACGTGGATTATAAACTAAAAAAATTTTGAGTATTACGTAATTACTTGTGATGCACTGAAGATAAAATTTGTATCTGGTACAAACTGTCGGCATACAAGCCGACACACACCATTTGACACATTATTGTACTCACATTGCCACGTAATCATGACTTATTTAGTTTTATAACCGAAAAGTCTTTCACACACCTATGATGATATGTTTTATCACTTTTACGAGCTCATTATGGAGACATAGGAAGTATCCCTGAGGTAGAGAATGTGGACGACCTGGTCAGTCTTATATTAAAAGCAGTTGTCTTTGGAACTGGAATTACACTGCAGATCAATCAGTTATATTTGCACATGCACAGGGGCACTTTCTTTTGTAACGGCAAACGGCCTCGAAAACAGTTCGAAAACTGATGTTAGATTGGCAATGTCCTTAATAACGTTTAGAAAATTAACCTTGTAATTTTTCCCAGCGTACAATTCTTCAGACCTCGCGTGTTCTTTAATGCCTGTGAAATGAGGTAACTTCAACTTTGATTTCAGTCAGAATTTGTCCCTTCCTCAAGACGATTTTGTTTTGAAACGGATCCGCATCAAATTAGAAATAAGTTGTTTGTCACCCTACAATTTCTTACCGTGGACAATGTCCACTTTATGTACGAGGTCTGCAATTCATTCTGCATGTTCCAATCGTCATTCCTGCACTCATTTTTCCTTCATGAATTCATCAATGTCGGGTTTAATATCGAAAAATTGTTCCAGGCATGCCGCTGGACTTACCCAACGGGCTTTGCAATATTATAGGTGGTCTGCATAATCTCGCATAATTCCATCGGAAACTGTTGCGGCATACAGTGGAATAATGTGTGTGACTAAGTTCAGTTCACCTTCGCCATGTTCTCTATTCCTACAAATTTGGTACAAACTGCTTGTTGACGAAAAGAACAATGAACCCGGCCTGTCCACCGTAGTAATTTATTGCTATTGAAGTGTCATATAAATATTTTTATTATTTCTGAGTGGTATTGTAATGTCGTTTCAAAGCAAATTTGATGTTCACGTCGATTATGCAACTACATAATGGATACTGAAAATTCACATATCTCTTTTGTGTCATTCGCATTCAGTTTCAAAGGCTTGTGGCGATAGATCGCTAGCTGCCTCTTTTTCGTGCAAGTAGGCAGTGGACCTGTGAACCTACGTAATACCACAAATAAACAGCGAAGATCAATCAGCGCTGACTCCAATATTCTAACGAATTGAAGACAGTCGTGGTGACAAAAACATTTAGCGCCGTAATATTAAATGGGCCGCCGCGCTGTACCAGGTACTTCGGGGAAGCACCGAGCAGAGTTCAGACAGGCCGATCGGTAACCCGCCATTGGCCAGAACATAGTTCCCGCGTTCCGCCTGGCACGCCGTCGCCAGCCTTGATTTTGGATAGCTGATGTGACTAAGCTGTCTGGACATATCATCGTATCTTATAGCAATTATTGGGAAAGTAATCAGTTGTTAGTAAATAAAAACATGTTCAATTCGCAGCTAATCTTGGTGAATATGACGAACCTTAAATACACTCCTGGAAATTGAAATAAGAACACCGTGAATTCATTGTCCCAGGAAGGGGAAACTTTATTGACACATTCCTGGGGTCAGATACATCACATGATCACACTGACAGAACCACAGGCACATAGACACAGGCAACAGAGCATGCACAATGTCGGCACTAGTACAGTGTATATCCACCTTTCGCAGCAATGCAGGCTGCTATTCTCCCATGGAGACGATCGTAGAGATGCTGGATGTAGTCCTGTGGAACGGCTTGCCATGCCATTTCCACCTGGCGCCTCAGTTGGACCAGCGTTCGTGCTGGACGTGCAGACCGCGTGAGACGACGCTTCATCCAGTCCCAAACATGCTCAATGGGGGACAGATCCGGAGATCTTGCTGGCCAGGGTAGTTGACTTACACCTTCTAGAGCACGTTGGGTGGCACGGGATACATGCGGACGTGCATTGTCCTGTTGGAACAGCAAGTTCCCTTTCCGGTGTAGGAATGGTAGAACGATGGGTTCGATGACGGTTTGGATGTACCGTGCACTATTCAGTGTCCCCTCGACGATCACCAGTGGTGTACGGCCAGTGTAGGAGATCGCTCCCCACACCATGATGCCGGGTGTTGGCCCTGTGTGCCTCGGTCGTATGCAGTCCTGATTGTGGCGCTCACCTGCACGGCGCCAAATACGCATACGACCATCATTGGCACCAAGGCAGAAGCGACTCTCATCGCTGAAGACGACACGTCTCCATTCGTCCCTCCATTCACGCCTGTCGCGACACCACTGGAGGCGGGCTGCACGATGTTGGGGCGTGAGCGGAAGACTGCCTAACGGTGTGCGGGACCGTAGCCCAGCTTCATGGAGACGGTTGCGAATGATCCTCGCCGATACCCCAGGAGCAACAGTGTCCCTAATTTGCTGGGAAGTGGCGGTGCGGTCCCCTACGGCACTGCGTAGGATCCTACGGTCTTGGCGTGCATCCGTGCGTCGCTGCGGACAGGTCCCAGGTCGACGGGCACGTGCACCTTACGCCGACCACTGGCGACCACATCGATGGACTGTGGAGACCTCACGCCCCACGTGTTGAGCAATTCGGCGGTACGTCCACCCGGCCTCCCGCATGCCCACTATACGCCCTCGCTCAAAGTCCGTCAACTGCACATACGGTTCACGTCCACGCTGTCGTGGCATGCTACCAGTGTTAAAGACTGCGATGGAGCTCCGTATGCCACGGCAAACTGGCTGACACTGACGGCGGCGGTGCACAAATGTTACGCAGCTAGCGCCATTCGACGGCCAACACCGCGGTTCCTGGTGTGTCCGCTGTGCCGTGCGTGTGATCATTGCTTGTACAGCCCTCTCGCAGTGTCCGGAGCAAGTATGGTGGGTCTGACACACCGGTGTCAATGTGTTCTTTTTCCATTTGCAGGAGTGTATTTACAAGCTGTAAATCATCACCTACAATAAGTTTTCCGGATTTTCAGAGACGCTATGAACTTGTTCCTGGTTTAAAGCCTTGTTCCAATCCGGACTGTAAGCTTGTATCAAAAATTAAGCTATATTAGTTTATCTCACCGATCAGTTTCGATATTAGATGCCATTTTAAATTCATTTTGGCAAATTAAATCAAGCATCCGAAAAATACACCAGATGGCATAATAATGGGATACAGGAAACACGAGTACTTTAAATAACTGAACAAACTTATCTGTTCCATCGATTATCTAGACAGTAGTCTGGCATTAATGTGCAGCATATTTCAATGGTATAGAAAGTGAAATATAGAAATAAATGCAAAAAATATAAGAAACGGAAACAGAAGGAGGTGGAAAGAGTACATCAGTATGATTGAGGATGATACACTGCCGATACTACTGAAAGAAAACATAACAATCAACCGGACTTAGAAACGTAGGGAGACCAACACCCAACTGGAAGGACTTGGACAAATCTCTCTATAAATATTACATGCAAAGCCTAAGACGCGCAGAAGAGGAAGAAGGCTATGATGATCATTTTGGTGATGGTGGTGATATTCCCACAGAACTAAAATAATTTCTCTGCAATTAACGCCAGTTCTGTGCCGAGACGATGACTACTCCCTTGTTCAGAGGTTTGTCACATCAGCATTTGTTTCTAAATAACTACTTCCTGTGACTAATGTTACGTGTCCGCCTACAGCAAGTTTAGTTTCGCGTTGTGAGTGGCCTCCAAGCCAACTCTTAACACAGTACAGAGGCTACTTTTCAAAGGCGCTACTTACGTAACAACGTTACACGAGGATATCTGTGGAAAACTTCGCAGCAACAGGCATGTAGGGACACAGTGACGACAGTTATCGAAGTTTATTGGGAAAATTCTTAAATTTTTCTAAGTCATACCTCAGATTACGCAGATTGCAGCTAGAGCTCTAGTAAATTATCTCGCGCAGAGAGAGCTTAAATATATTGCTCGCCGATTTCTAGCAATTCGATAATTCCTGTGAAGGGCATTATGGTGAAAGGTTTGATTAGTTCTCAGTAAGAAAGTCCATTAACAACTTAGAGATGCAATAAAATGCATAAAGCGTCTTACTCAAAATAAACTAAAATAGTAACACCCTATCCTTCCGCAGAATCGAATAATCTGTTACCAAAAATTTAACGAATTAACACAGTAGAAAAACTAACTAGCTATAAGCGAAGAAACAGTGAATGTAATTTACTTCACATGGAAGTGCGGACACTGTTATACTTTATATAACGTCAGTTTTAAAGTTCCTAAATTTTTGTACCACCTAGCGATCAGACGAACATATTTGTTACTAGCTATTTACAAGGGCCATACCATAAACATACATCTCTCATAAGGATAAATGGTATCTCCTTCAATTCGTAAGGAATGAAGACCTTGGAAGATGATTACTTGAGTTGTTAGTGAATATCAGACCACATGAGAACCTAAGCAATATGGCAAGAGCTAAAAGTAGAGACAATTGGATATCAAATTAATGAAGAACAAAATTTTGGCAGGGGCACATCCGAAGGAGGGACAATTTCCCAAATCATCATTGGCTTGTAAATTGGAAGAGATGCAAGATGATTTAAGAAAGGATGGGTTGACAGTGGGTAAAGAAGGAACAGGCTTAAATCTTAACGCTTGAAGTGCAGCAAAACAAGAGCTCAGATACAACCGAACACACCAAAATTTAAATATATACTTTAAGATAAATATTTTACGATAGGTATTTTTCTGAAAATGGATACAAACAAAAATAAAATGTTAGTTGACTTACGTTCTGATAGAATTTGGAGCTAAGTAGCTTAAAATTACTGTCTTCGTTATATTGGGATGATATTTCTGATGTTACGATACCGCCAACTCGATGAAATTTAAAAACAACGGTTAACACGTGGGTGAAATGCAGCGCTAAGTCTAATGTACTCACATTGGAGATTTCTTCTTCCTTACACCCAATAATAACGCTGAACGAGTGGCGTATGTCAAACATTGACAGGTCTTTGTAAATCGAACTATTGTCATGTATTTTCACAGACAACAGAAGAGAGAAGTGAGTGAAACGAGATATTACCACGCGTGGCGAAGGAAAACAAAGAAGCTGTCGGTCTTGATATACCCAGCTAATCGATGAAAGTATTATATTCTCAAAATACATTGCTTATGCAGTTCCATAAGCTATATCAGAATCACATCTTATTAAATTATTTTGAAACCATTGTACTTTATCTCCTTTACGCAGAAACAAATCTGAGAATTTTTGAAATCGATACGATTAACGTTGATGGATCTTTCCCCCATCTCCCAAATGATTCAAAAGAGACAAAAATTAGGAAGCCTAATCAACAATAGAACGTGCTGCGTGTCCTTAAATTTCTACTACGAGGGCTATCCGCAAAGTACATAACGTTTTGGAATTAAAAATAAATAAAGTATTGGAAATTTTTTTTACTATATGTGGATGAAAGCCACACTTAAATACCACTTTTCTACATAGTTGCCATTTAAATTAAGGCACTAATCGTAGCGATGGACGAGCTTGGAAATTCCTTCGTCGTAAAATTCGGCCGCCTGCGCCTTCAACCACGTGGTTACCTCTTCTTGAAGCTGTGCGTCGTCATCAAAACGCTGCATAGCCAACCACTTCTTCATTGCTGGGAATAAGTGGAAGTCGCTCGGTGCCAGGTCGGGACTGTACGGCAGATGAGGAAACAACTCCCACTTGAAAGATTCGAGAACTTTACGAGTGGTATTTGCCGTGTGGGCCCGGGCGTTGTCGTGAATCAGCAAGATCTTTGAGCCCAACTTTCCCCTGCGCTTGTTTTGTATTGCTCTTCTGAGGTTGTGCAGAGTTTGGCAATAACTTTGAGAGTTTATTGTAGTGCCTCTTTCCAGGAAATCCACAAAAATCACACCTTTTCTGTCCCAAAAGAGGTAACCACGTGGTTGAAGGCGCAGGCGGCCGAATTTTACGACGAAGAAATTTCCAAGCTCGTCCATCGCTACGTAAGTGCCTTCATTTAAATGGCAACTATGTAGAAAAGTACTATGTAAGTGTGGCTTTCATCTGTATATAGTAAAAAAAATCCAATACTTTATTTTTCATTCCAGAACGTAATACACTTTGTGGATAGCCCTCGTATTTCAGTTTAATTATTCTTTCGTAGAAGTACAGACTTTTAATATAAGATTCTGCGTTCTTAGAACTCAAATGTAATCGCCATTTCTATCGTCTACACAGTTATCCAACATCTATTTCTATAATTCATACAGTTTTTCAACATTTTAAACATCGAAGTAGAAGTTTTCATAAACATCACTTTCATAAAAGTGAAAAATAAGAACTTTAGCGAGATTGAGTGTTCCAGCAGTAAGAGTATAGCTGACGAACGGCATAATTTAATTTCGCACGAGTTGTACATTTTTTTAATGTTTTTCAGCCGACTGGAAACCCTGTACTTCCGTGCGATCTGTAATGGATACGAGCGCAGCGTTCAGAGCTGTTTTGCTGTGTAATATAAACGACACCCTACCGGTACCAAGCGGTTTTTTCGTTTCACGGTAATGTATTCTGTACTTTCATTGCATCCTGTTTCCTTGTACAAAGGGGTGCCTGTATCTCTTGAGTATATCCTTTCCCACGGATAATAATTGACCTTTTGTGACCTACAAATCGGTACAGAAATAGTTTCTACTAGATAAAGCCAACCCTTTCCTGCCTACTAACCAGGCCTCTGTTACCTACACCTCCAGCTCTCACTGCAGGTCTCGAGTATTCACCCAACATCTGGCACGCACAGCTACATGCGACACATACCCAAACTGAGCATCTGCTACCAGTATTACTCAACTTAGCATTTACTCATTTATCCATATATTCACAATCACAGAACAGGTTCCCATTTGCGTGCAATATACTTGCCATGGAACGGAGAACAAACATTGTCATTTAGTAAATGTTTATTTCAAATTTATAACTTTCTTCAAATTACAAGATTTAACCATTATATAGGTTGAAGAGATCTACAGCGATAGCTGACAGCCCACTCCATGATGGAGGAATAGGAAAAAAAAAAATATCGAGATGTCCCACGGTTCGCCGGCCGCGGTGGTCTCGTGGTTCTAGGCGCGCAGTCCGGAACCGTGCGACTGCTACGCTCGCAGGTTCGAATCCTGCCTCGGGCATGGATGTGTGTGATGTCCTTAGGTTAGTTAGGTTGAAGTAGTTCTAAGTTCTAGGGGACTGATGACCACAGCAGTTGAGACCCATAGTGCTCAGAGCCATTTGAACCATTTGTCCCACGGTTCACACAGATGCAAGAACACTTCAGTACATTTAGGGCTAGTCATTAACTTCACACTCTCATACAAACAGTTACAGAACGTACAATAGATCTCTACGATGTTTATCTTGGAGACAAGCAAATTGAAAGTAAGTCCATCATTCAGTATAGTCTGAAGGTTATCGAAAGATTTCAGCTGATTACACGACGGATGCCGGAACAATACCTTATCACACTTTCCTAATTGGGAACCTCCATGCTTCACTCGAAATGGTTTTACTGAAAGAAAAGAAGCTGTTTGATGGACCGAATCTTGAAATGCTCGCTTTGTGTACTAGCGAAAAGGATGAAATTTTTTAAAGAAAGGATAGTGATGTACATGCACATAGGTACTATTCGATCTCCACGTCCGTACCTTCTGCCAAAGCAACGCATACCGAAGTTAGTACGTTAAAGTACTTTTATTAGTTATTGGGAGCTCCAACGTTAGGCGGGTGATGGAGCCCCTTACGGAAATAGCGGAAGGGCGGGGAAGAAGGCCAGTGTTCACTCTGTCTGCTTGCCGGGGTGGGGGGGGGGGGGGTCTCATCCGAGATGTGGAGGAGGCCCTACCGGCGGCGATAGAGAGCGCTGGGTGCACCCGACTGCAAATTGTTGCTCATGTCGGCACCAATGACTCCTGCCGTCTGGATTCAAAGGTCATCCTCAGTTCGTACAGGCGGTTGGCGGAATTGGTGAAGGCGGGAAGCCTCGCTCGCGGGGTGGAATCAGAGCTAACTATTTGTAGTATCGTTCCCAGAACCGATCGCAGTCCTCTGGTTTGGAGCCGAGTGGAAGGCTCAGACGATTCTGCGGAGATCTGGGGTGCAATTTTCTCGACCTCCGCTATCGGGTGGAGAAATGTAGGGTCCCCCTGAATAGGTCACGCGTGCACTACACGCCGGAAGCGGCTACAAGGGTAGCGGAGTACGTGTGGAGTGCAAATGTGGGTTTTTTAGGTTAGAGAATTCCCTCCCTAGGCCCGACAAGACGCCTCCTGAGACGCGGCAAGGTAGGAGTAGGCAAAATGCAACAGGGAATAACAATATTAATGTGCTAATAGTAAACTGCAGGAGCGTCTATAGAAAGGTCCCAGAACTGCTCTAATTAATAAACGGTCACAACGCCCATATAGTACTAGGGACAGAAAGTTGGCTGAAACCAGACGTAAACAGTAATGAAATCCTAAACTCAGATAGTAATGTATACCGCAGAGACAGGCTGGACAGTGAAGGGGGAGGCGTGTTTATAGCGATAATAAGTGCAATATATCGAAGGAAATTGACGGAGATCCGAAATGTGAAATGATTTAGGTGAAGGTCACGGTTAAAGCAGGCTCAGACATGGTAATTGGATGTCTCTATAGGCCCCCGGGTTCAGCAGCTGTTGTGGCTGAGCACCTGAAGGATAATTTGGAAAATATTTCGAGTAGATTTCCCCACCATGTTATAGTTCTGGGTGGAGATTGTAATTTGCCGGATATTGACTGGGAGACTCAAACGTTCGTAACGGGTGGCAGGGACAAAGAATCAAATGGTTCAAATGGCTCTGAGCACTATGGGACTCAACTGCTGAGGTCATTAGTCCCCTAGAACTTAGAACTAGTTAAACCTAACTAACCTAAGGACATCACAAACATCCATGCCCGAGGCAGGATTCGAACCTGCGACTGTAGCGGTCTTGCGGTTCCAGACTGCAGCGCCTTTAACCGCACGGCCACTTCGGCCGGCGACAAAGAATCCAGTGAAATTTTTTAAAGTGCTTTATCTGAAAACTACCTTGAGCAGTTAAACAGAGAACCGACTCGTGGCGATAACATATTAGACCTTCTGGTGACAAACAGATCCGAACTATTTGAAATAGTTAGCGCAGAACAGGGAATCAGCGATCATACAGCGGTTACGGCATCGATGATTTCAGCCTTAAATAGAAATATTAAAAAAGGTAGGAAGATTTTTCTGTTTAGCAAAAGTGACAAAAAGCAGATTACAGAGTACCTGACGGCTCAACACAAAAGTTTTGTCTCAAGTACAGATAGTGTTGAGGATCAGTGGACAAAGTTCAAAACCATCGTACAATATGCGTTTGATGAGTATGTGCCAAGCAAGATCGTAAGAGATGGAAAAGAGCCACCGTGGCACAACAACCGAGTTAGAAAACTGCTGCGGAAGCAAAGGGAGCGTCACAGCAAACAAACATTGCAAAAGCCTTGCAGACAAACAAAAATTAGGCGACGCGAAATGTAGTGTGAGGAGGGCTATGCGAGAGGCGTTCAATGAATTCGAAAGTAAAGTTCTATGTACTGACTTGGCAGAAAATCGTAAGAAATTTTGGTCTTATGTCAAAGCTGTAGGTGGATCAAAACAAAATGTCCAGACACTCTGTGACCAAAATGGTACTGAAACAGAGGATGACAGACTAATGGCCAAAATACTAAATGTCTTTTTCCAAAGCTGTTTCACAGAGGAAGACTGCACTGTAGTTCCTTCTCTAGATTGTCGCATAGATTAAAAAATGTTAGATATCGAAATAGACGACAGAGGGATAGAGAAACAATTGAAATCGCTCAAAAGAGGAAAGGCCGCTGGACCTGATGGAATACGAGTTCAACAGAGTACGCGAAGGAACTTGCCCCCCGTCTTGCAGCGGTGTACCGTAGGTCTCTAGAAGAGCGTAGCGTTCCAAAGGATTGGAAAAGGGCACAGGTCATCCCCGTTTTCAAGAAGGGACGTCGAACAGATGTTCAGAACTATAGACCTATATCTCTAACGTCGATCAGTTGTAGAATTTTGGAACACGTATTACGTTCGAGTATAATGACTTTTCTGGAGACTAGAAATCTACTCTGTAGGAATCAGCATGGGTTTCGAAAAAGACGGTCGTGTGAAACCAAGCTCGCGCTATTCGTCCACGAGACTCAGAGGGCCATAGACACGGGTTCCCAGGTAGATGTCGTGTTTCTTGACTTCCGCAAGGCGTTCGATACAGTTCCCCACAGTCGTTTAATGAACAAAGTAAGAGCATATGGACTACCACACCAATTGTGTGATTGGATTGAGGAGTTCCTAGATAACAGAACGCAGCATGTCATTCTCAATGGAGAGAAGTCTTCCGAAGTGAGAGTGATTTCAGGTGTGCCGCAGGGGAGTGTCATAGGACCGTTGCTGTTCACAATATACATAAATGACCCTGTGGATAACATCGTAAGTTCACTGAGGCTTTTTGCAGATGATGCTGTGGTGTATCGAGAGGTTGTAACAATGGAAAATTGTACTGAAATGCTGGAGTATCTGCAGTGGATTGACGCATGGTGCAGGGAATGGCAATTGAATCTCAATGTAGACAAGTGTAATGTGCTGCGAATACATACAAAAATAGATCCCTTATCATTTAGCTACAAAATAGCAGGTCAGCAACTGGAAGCAGTTGATTCCATGAATTATCTGGGAGTACGCATTAGGAGTGATTTAAAATGGAATGATCATATAAAGTTGATCGTCGGTAAAGCAGATGCCAGACAGATTCATTGGAAGAATCCCAAGGAAATGCAATCCGAAAACAAAGGAAGTAGGTTACAGTACGCTTGTTCGCCCACTGCTTGAATACTGCTCAACAGTGTGGGATCCGTACCAGATAGGGTTGATAGAAGAGATAGAGAAGATAGAGAAGATCCAACGGAGAGCAGCGCGCTTCGTTACAGGATCATTTAGTAATCGCGAAAGCGTTACGGAGATGATAGAGAAACTCCAGTGGATGACTCTGCAGGAGAGACGCTCAGTAGCTCGGTACTGGATTTTGTTAAAGTTTCGAGAACATACGTTCACCGAAGAGTGAAGCAGTATATTGCTCCCTCCTATCTCGCGAAGGGACGATGAGGATAAAATCAGAGAGATTAGAGCCCACACAGAAGCATACCGACGATCCTTCTTTCCACGAACAATACGTGACTGGAATAGAAGGGAGAACCGATAGAGGTACTCAGGGTACCCTCCGTCACACACCGTCAGGTGGCTTGCGGAGTATGGATGTAGATGTAGATATATACTTCAGTTATTGTATTGATCTGGTAATTGCTCACGCTATCATTCACGTTCTACTGACGTTAGTTTTACTCAACGTGTGTTTAGGCATGCTTGAAAAGGATTGTATGAACTAAATCGGCTTATCGTGACACAGATTAAAGCCTTATATTTAGAGCGACGTACAGCCTCTGTGGGGAAACGACTGTTTTTAATAAGTTTTTGTTTGCTGTGGGAACGGAATGGTGAACTGAGATGAAACGAGCCGAGGTCTGTTACAAATAATACAATTCAAATTCATGAGTTGTGTTCTAATGAAGCTAATGTCAAAGAAAACTCTTTGTAAATATTTACAGTAACACTAAACGTCGAAGAACTTGTTACTGCATGTATGGAAATGGTTTGTCATCAACAATTCCTAGTTACGAAAAACTGAAACCAGAGTATGTTAACCGTCATTGGAACTAAATTGTTGTTCATACTGTGTGTCAGGAAGTTAACAAGTCACACTGAATCTGACTGAAAACAATGATCGCAGTGCACATTGACAGGACACACCGTATTATAAATAACTATTCGTTGCAGGCGGTATTTAAACTTCAGAGACGCACTGAAATGTCGTCAACTGCAACCAGAATTCTATTGCATCCCTCGAAACCTGATATAACATTCAGCGGACGTTTCGGGTTACGTGTTGGTACTTAGGGCTCGCGTGACTGCCGACCACTGGCAGTCGGCCGCCACTAAATGAAATTAGTCAGTTCCCTACTAATACTTCTCTATTACCAGATCATGGTCGATAATTTAACCTGCAATGCTTGCAAGCTTTCTCGGAAGCAGTTTGTCGCTTTAGTACTGGATTAGGTAATTGACAGGAACATTGCAACGCACGTCACTCTTGTATACAGCGACAACAGTACACGTGTAGCCTCCATAAGCTACAGCTTATATGATGCTTAAATCAGACAAAAATCATAACCGTTCGTCTTTCGCGAGATCGTGGAGTGCACTTCAACCCCGACTATTACAACGTGACATGAGTAAAATAATTTACCGTCAGAGAACCGACATTTGTTCAGGAAAAAAACACTCGTGCAGGATACAGTTTCCTTTATTGTATGCGGTATCTTCCACACAGGTGACATGGATAAAAAAATTGATTCTCTTTTCATAGAGATTTATGAAACCAATTCGATATGCTACCAAGTGACTGATATACAAGATGACATGCTGAGGAATATTGCCTTCGACATGTTACCAGATCGAATAATATTTGACTAAAAGATCCAACTACGTTATACTGAGCGACTAATATTCAACAGAACGGAATTATCAATATTACGTTCTAACAGTAACACTAATGCTCTCAACAAACGTAAATGATTCCTCCGGTGTCAGCAGCATTTTCTGCATTTTCTCTGAGGGTGCTTGTGTCTACAGTAAACTGTTTTCTTGTGTGTAAGAGGAAACAAATCTTACTTTTACGTAGTACGAGGTTCACGTATATTTCTTTGGACATCGGTTGGAAGATAATTAGATTTTGACTGACAGTTTTCACAACTGAGGACTTGTTTCTCAAAACATTGGAAGCGAAATTGAAACCAGTTAGAACTACAAAAGTAAAGGGTTAACTGGTCTAGAACCCATTATCTTTCTAAGAGGATGGTTTTAACAAAACCAATACCATTGGTCTCTACCCATTCACTTCTCTACTGATTAAAAATAAATTCGACAAAATTTTTTATTAGCGAAGGCACTTCATGAGACGAAACGCGTGGTAAACGCATCCTTTAGCATTAGCGAAGAAGATACTAGGAGAGGAAACCTGTTTCTGTTGCTCCAGGATTACTTATTTTGCTGCTCAGTTATGTGTGGAGTGGCGTATGGCCAAAAATATCTTCAGCTAGTTACGGTTTTGTGGATAATATTTCGGGAAATGTTTATAATTTTGTCTCAGCAAACTGAGCAACGGCAAAGGAGTTTAAAATATTATGCGTTGTGTTACTCGCTATACAGGCGATATTTGTGGAATAGCATGGATAGTAGTCTTTACAACAACACTGTCTTCAACACATGCGTACCTATCAGTGTAATTTTCTCCGCAGTCTCTGACACATTAAATGTACTGGTTCTGGTTGTACTGGTTCTCACTGACAATTTAAAAGAATACATGTTGAAGTGAAATCAGTTACCGGGAACTATTTGTGCGCTGATGTCAGTCAAAATTCCTTTGGTTATATTCGTAAAATTGTGTAAATTATACAAAATGTTAAATCCAGGGCTTAGTTCACCAATAAAGAAATAGCTCGGACGACAGTAGTATTGAAATCCTCAAAAAAATGTCTGTGTCTCTAGCAACTGACGGTGTAGTGAACACTGTTTAACTGTTTGTTATTTTCGTACCTTTAACTACGGTAGAAATTGTGTAGCGTAAACATCTAATTTCTTATTGTGCTTATCCTCGGTTACATATTTTTAAAAACATTTCATGTTGGAACAGTTCACAGTTTCGCTATTTTCTCATTATTGTAGATGCGAAACGACAATGGAACGCTGACAGACGCACGTCGCGATGATGAGTTTTAAAATCTCCGCATACTGGAACATTTTTAAGAAAGTGAGTTAACCGGTATCAGAGTTGTATAGAAGTCTCAGGGTTTCGCCTGTTCCTTCTGTTTGTTGAGCCCATTGGTTACAAATTAATATGAAACGCTATGTAACTTTTTAATTACACGCTCCGATGCAAGTCGTCATACACGTATGCCAATGATTGAGTAAACCTACTAGGAATTATAAAAGGCGTGATCCGGAACAGACTTAATAATTTATTAAATTATTCCTTTTGTCAGTATGCATGAATATTCATAAAAATGAGAGCAATTTATGCGAGTGGACATACACTCCTGGAAATGGAAAAAAGAACACATTGACACTGGTGTGTCAGACCCACCATACTTGCTCCGGATACTGCGGGAGGGCTGTACAAGCAATGATCACACGCACGGCACAGCGGACACACCAGGAACCGCGGTGTTGGCCGTCGAATGGCGCTAGCTGCGCAGCATTTGTGCACCGCCGCCGTCAGTGTCAGCCAATTTGCCGTGGCATACGGAGCTCCATCGCAGTCTTTAACACTGGTAGCATGCCGCGACAGCGTCGACGTGAACCGTATGTGCAGTTGACGGACTTTGAGCGAGGGCGTATAGTGGGCATGCGGGAGGCCGGGTGGACGTACCGCCGAATTGCTCAACACGTGGGGCGTGAGGTCTCCACAGTACATCGATGTTGTCGCCAGTGGTCGGCGGAAGGTGCACGTGCCCGTCGACCTGGGACCGGACCGCAGTGACGCACGGATGCACGCCAAGACCGTAGGATCCTACGCAGTGCCGCAGGGGACCGCACCGCCACTTCCCAGCAAATTAGGGACACTGTTGCTCCTGGGGTATCGGCGAGGACCATTCGCAACCGTCTCCATGAAGCTAGGCTACGGTCCCGCACACCGTTAGGCCGTCTTCCGCTCACGCCCCAACATCGTGCAGCCCGCCTCCAGTGGTGTCGCGACAGGCGTGAATGGAGGGACGAATGGAGACGTGTCGTCTTCAGCGATGAGAGTCGCTTCTGCCTTGGTGCCAATGATGGTCGTATGCGTGTTTGGCGCCGTGCAGGTGAGCGCCACAATCAGGACTGCATACGACCAAGGCACACAGGGCCAACACCCGGCATCATGGTGTGGGGAGCGATCTCCTACACTGGCCGTACACCACTGGTGATCGTCGAGGGGACACTGAATAGTGCACGGTACATCCAAACCGTCATCGAACCCATCGTTCTACCATTCCTACACCGGAAAGGGAACTTGCTGTTCCAACAGGACAATGCACGTCCGCATGTATCCCGTGCCACCCAACGTGCTCTAGAAGGTGTAAGTCAACTACCCTGGCCAGCAAGATCTCCGGATCTGTCCCCCATTGAGCATGTTTGGGACTGGATGAAGCGTCGTCTCACGCGGTCTGCACGTCCAGCACGAACGCTGGTCCAACTGAGGCGCCAGGTGGAAATGGCATGGCAAGCCGTTCCACAGGACTACATCCAGCATCTCTACGATCGTCTCCATGGGAGAATAGCAGCCTGCATTGCTGCGAAAGGTGGATATACACTGTACTAGTGCCGACATTGTGCATGCTCTGTTGCCTGTGTCTATGTGCCTGTGGTTCTGTCAGTGTGATCATGTGATGTATCTGACCCCAGGAATGTGTCAATAAAGTTTCCCCTTCCTGGGACAATGAATTCACGGTGTTCTTATTTCAATTTCCAGGAGTGTATTTTCATGCTGCTTGAAGGGACTGCATCCACATTTTTGCCTATCTGCGTTTCGGTTTACCTTTTCCCTCTTTTCTCTCGAATTAATTTCCGACGGATGGAGAGAGATGCGCCCGTCTTGTTCTAACTCTACATAGTTCGGACAAATGGAAGGCTGCATTTTCGTATTGTAGTAGTTAATCTGCGACCTGTGTTACTCAATAACATCTGACTTAGGCAATTGTGGTGAGGTCCGAACAAAATAACATACGTATTCTTACACTGACTGCTCCATCCACTTCATATTCAAGAACCTAATACTACGAGTAGCAACACCTAATGCAGCTTCCGTCAACGACTTCTCGGTTAAGCTCTTCACGGTAATACGCTCTGATTTCCAACGCATTATTTGTAATTTGTAATATGTGATGTAAGTGGCAGTGTATACCAGTACCGTTACTGTACCGTGCACTGCAGGTTTTTATCTTCTTTTGGTAATCTGATGCTTTCGACACCAATGGAAAATCAAAAAATATGCATTACAGAGAAATTATCGATTAGACTGACCTAGACTGAAAGGTAGAGTCAGAGTCAATGAAACTTGAATTACACTTTTTGTATTAACACTGTCCTAAAACTTACGAGCTACAATATAGTTGCGATATATTACACAATGTCACTTTATTTAACCGATTATTAAAAAGAATTTATTTCATGTCGTAGAATGTATGTAACTCGTCGAGTCAAAACATAAAAACACATTATTTCGAAACAGATCTGCTAATTAGATACAGTAGCAAACTGGGAAGTAAAGAGTACATTTCATTAGGAATTGCGCCAATTAGTGTATCACGTTAATACATCAGTAACTGTTCATGTCAATGTCTAAATGTATTCATTTTTTTTTTTTATTTAAAAGCAGTTCTTATGCGACGCTGTGTGTTTCTGAGAGAAATGCCGAAATCTTCATCTCCTGATACATCTTTTGGCACTTTGGTAATGGACGGAAGGTTATTTTGATAAAAATTGTAGACTTGAGCACAGGAAGCAGGTCTGAATGTGGGTTGCCGTAGTTATGGAGATATGAGACTTAAACGGCATATCTAGCGTGGAGAGTCCATCAAGTCACCATAACTTGACCGTGAGGTGCCCAACAGGTTCAGAACAAGACTGTTGCTAGATAATTATCTTTATGATAATGGAAACTAATGATAACATTTATTCAGTAACTTCACGGGAGGGATCGATAGCTTGGGAGAACTGTTTGTAGGACGTAATTTTACGCTTATAGCTCTAGACTTCTTATCCTGTTATTGCAACTTCGTCCATATATCATGATGATAGGTAAATATTCGATAGGTTGTCACGACAAGAGGCATATGTAATAGCTAACGGAATACTAGTAGAACTGCGTACCACTTTTAGTGATGGAAGCGGGAGCTATGATCACTGACATGAACTGTGCTGTTCATATGTGGGTTGGGATGTAACCTACTCATTAAAAAGTGAGCAAGTACCAGTTTCTGTAAATATATTACTAGGTTCCAGGAGACAGAAAAATAGGATCGTGAGGCACGGGTAGTGGAATGCTAATATCTCTGAAAGTGTGACACGCTGAAATGGCATATGTAGCTAGTGTTTTAACTTAGAAGTCGAACCACCGTTTCCTGAACACACGTCTATTCACAGGCAAACATTATAATAATTTATCCGTGAACCAATTTATTAACATCCGTACCTGTTCAGGTACATGTAAAGAATGTATTCATTTCTTCTACGCGTATATTATTGTAACGTGAAAGCACTATTACTGTATACAACCCAAGATCGAAGTGAAACTTTACTTACATACCAGTAGAACACAAAATGTTTGATATGAGATGATATGAAATAATAAATACTACGTCTGATAATGGAGATAACATGCGAAGAAATAAACCCACATAGTTTGCTATAATTTCACCTCTACTCTAATTTACTCATTATTCCACGTATTAAGCTTCAGTTACAAACTTAAAATCATATTGCTAGAAAACACAAAAACACTGAAAGGAATGTCCTCATATTACTAGAACCGACAACCACTTCTTCAGGTACCAATAACTTTCTCTTACACAACAATACCTGCCTTTAGCTTATGCACCAACACCACAGTTATCGCAAATGATGATATTTCAGTCTTGTTTAATATTTGGGTTACTGAACCTGCATAAAGAGGAAATATTAAAAACATTAATATCTCCGATTTTGGCCATTACCAGCTACGTGAAAGAAACGGGAACTAATGTTTGAGGAAACTTCTATCAGAAGAAATGGCAGCCTAATGCTACACTTGGTAGAATATTTGTTAATTGGTACTGGTGAACAATTGTGAGGAAATTTGTGTACCTTAAACACTTATAATGCAAACGTTCAACACGACGGATGTACAGATTGAGAATGGCATGGAACACTATTGATTTAAAACGTTGACGTACCGACCTAATATCAGATCGCAACAGAACAGGACCGAATGTAGCGTTTTGATTCAATTATTGCTACTACTAAAAAGTGGAGAACGTCCTTATAACTGGAATTAGTGTGACAACACGCAGTGTTCAGTCTGAAACATTTCACAAAACTTTCATGGGGGAAAGAACCAGAGGTCAACAAAACAGAACTAACTTTCTATATTTACTTTGCAATTGCCGTGAAACGGTGCTGCAGCTACACTTTTAGCGCACAGTTCTCCTACGTTAACGAAACTCTATACTCCAGACAGCGATGTACGCAAACAATCCGACCATTAAAAACAGAAAATTACGGAAACAGGACGGTTACAAATTTTAAGCACTTATAAAATGTGGAAAATTGCTGATTTGCAATTGTGAGTGGTATTCATCTCTTGTAAATTTTGGATAAGTGTTGCGGTGTTCGTGTAGTAAGAATAATTGAAAGTGCAAACCTCCAGATGAGATGCAGAGAATACAAGAAAAATTAGTCTTGTCATATCAAGACCGCATTTACAAGGAAAACTGTAAGATACTTTTACTGGTAACGACCTGGAGGATTCAAGTGATTGGAAGAATTTACCTCTAGATGTGGAGATGACCCTGTTTGGTAGTAAAGTAACTTAGAAACAAGTGTTACAGTGATGACAATGACAATATAAATCGTGTAGATCTAATGATCTTACGAACAGTAACGAATGTACGAAGAACACTGCATAGAAAGCATTTCATTTTGTACCCATTTACTTTTGTAGCTTTTACGCAGGCTGTCCGGGATAGGGATACACAAAAACAGTTGCCTCAATGTATATTAAGTTTTGTAGCTTTATTTGTCCAACATCGTACACAGGAGCTTAGACACTTTTATGCATGTTGGCACAGATTAATATGGATACAGTCTGTAGCTCAACAGATATCGAAACGGTACTCCACTTTTCGCTAAATATTCATAAGCATGACAGGTGTAATAGCCTCTATTTCAGCGAAGAACCGTTGTCTCAGATCATCCAGATCTCGAACGCTTGTTATGTAGCTTTGTCCTTGATAAATCCACACGTACTGAAATCCAGCAGAGATCGGGAGACCGAGGGCCCGAGGGCCGCCCCCATCCAATCCACCGCTCAAAAAACATCTTGTGGAGAAAGGTGGTAACATCACCATGATAGAGGGGGAGAAGGGGGAGAGAGGAGGGCCCGAAAGTGACGTCGGAGGGCATCTGTGGAATTGCAAAGTTCGTCAACACGTCGAGATACGGTTGCCTGTCACTGGCGAGCTTGCGCCATGCTGCTCAGCCTTGTTCATGAAATACTGTCTGGTGTCTGTTGAATGTGTATTTATCCAGCGACATAAAATGTCGAGTCGTTTCGTTACAATGATTTGTTTGTGTATACCTGTACCTCTGATACGGAATGCATGTTAACTTATACTTTCGTCGCTTCACAGTAAAATATCTTTATGATTATGCACGAAAAGCACAAAATTTGGGATGCCATATACGAGGATTGGAACTTAGTAGGAACTATTTATTTACGACCGATACAAAAAGAGTTACATGTTTGCACCTGTTACTGTCCTTCGAAGTAGTCACCAGCGTTGTGGAGGACCCGTTGCCAGCGATGTGGAACGCATAGTACACCGTTAGCAGAGCCTGTTACGCTAATCTCAGGAACAGCTCTGAAGCGAATGCCACGAAGTGGTCCCTTCATCTTCGGAATAAAAGTCACAAGGACTAAAGTTAGGGGAGCATGATGGATGGTACAGTATTTCCCAGTCCCAGCGACCGAACGGAGCAGCCACAGCTTGCGCTGTATGCGCCCGCGCATTGTCGTGCAAAATGATTGGAGGGTTGCGCAGAAAGCGTCGCCGCTTCTTTCGCAAAGCTGGTCGCAGGCGATGCTTCAAAAACGAACAGTAATACTGTGCAATGACGGTCTACCATGGAGGAACGTAATGCGTTAGGAAAAAATCAGTCGTACGTTAGAACGCTCGCTCACAAATGGCTGTTTTTTTTCCTCTATTGTGAGCATGCCGGTGACGTGGGACAGGCCAGTCCATTTGCTCGGAGGTAAGGCAGGTACGTCAACAACGTGTGCTATCAGCGACAATAGATTCAATTGCATAGTGTCTCCACAGCAGTGTTACCACTATTTAAGTTCCAACCCTCGTCGAAATAATATATTTTATTTACTGGTTCTTGTCTGCTATCAAAACCATTGTCAGACTTTAACGGTAGCCGTCAAAGAGATTACACAATTGGTGAACAACACTGCGGAAGATATTACAAACGGAGATGTGCAAACGAAGAGTAAATGTTACCGTTGACAGTCTAATGGTAATTTAATTCAAAATGTTAAGATTGAGAGTACCATCTTCAGTTTTTTTTTGTTTTTTTTTTTATAACGATCAAAAACCGCGTCTGCGTGTGTATTTGCTCGAAGACGAGTTGAAGGCAGAGGATGACAACATTATCAAACAATTACTCTGAACAGAAGAGTAGATGTACATGTTGCAAATAGCCTTCACCTAAAAAGTCCTAGCAAAAATATCAACTATAGTGCCTGCTAGAAAAAAGTGGAGCACCCACATACATGGTTGGTATAAATTCCTACATGGAAACACCTTCTAAGGGTATGAAAATCATTAGAGATAAACAGAATGGGCACTAGATAGCATTAGTGTTGTTCGTGTCGTGTTTTTACCTGACAGAGTAATAAGGGCGTGAACATCGTCACATGGTGAGTCATCATTGGGAAGGACACAGAGGTGTCGCGTACCCGTCCGAGATAGCGTCATCAACATGAAGCAGTGTCTGAAAGGGTATCTTTGGGTTTTTCAACATCTAGTTTTGTGGGCTATTAGGATACGACAGTGGCCCGAATTTGGACTGTCAAATATTGACGACATAATGAATTGTACGTTGTTACTCTTACCGCTATTTGGAGCCATCAAGGGCAGAGAGAGTGCAGAGGGCGCGCAAAAGTGGCAGGGGAGAAGTTTCACTCAGAGAATTAACTCTTAACTCCATACACCGCCTAGACGTTGTCACATGGCTTCGCTTTAGAAGATGGCCACAGAAAGGCACGTCCTAGCAGGGGCAGCAAGCTTGATACCTACTCCTGAGAACTGCGACATCAGTGAGTTCACAAGGTTAGAGTGCTACTGCAAGAGTCCCCACCCACACAAGGACGGAGGGCGGGGCCAAGTGACATGAAGCACTGTCGTTGCTGGCCATAACAGGAGTGGCAGTGACGCTGAGCTATTAGCTGATCATTGTTGATACCAAATTTGGAGTTTGTTAATGTAAAATCCAGAAGCGTCCCTATCTATCGAGTAGGAGCAAGGGAGGAGTCTGAATGTGACAAATTTCCAAATTTCCTTTACTTCATTTCTGTACTGACTATGTTCAGATCTCCAATTATAAAATACCAACAGCCTTTATTTTGGTTTTATTTGTTAGGCAACCAGTTTCGGCATTACGTCATCTTCAGGCCTGAATTATTGAGTAATCCTTGTGTTAGGAACCAATGCAACACAGTCAACTGGTATCTTAAGATTTTTACCCTCGGGCATGTGCGCTCCTTGCTGACAGCTGTCCAATGAGCACACATACCCTTGGGAAAAAAAGACGATACCAGTTGACAGTGCTGCATTGGTTCCTAACACGAGGGTTACTCGATACATGCAGGCCCGAAGATGGCATAATGTAATGCCGAAACGTGTTGCCTAACAAATAAGACCAAAATAACGGCTGTTACTATTTTATTATTAGAAATCGACCACCCAAAGTCCCGCTACATTTATCTTCAGATCTGGTTTTATAAAACAGATCTGAAGATGTCATTATACACCGAAACAGGTAGTCTGATGACATAAAACTTTGTGTCCATAGACATGAAGTAAAGAAAATTTATTGTGTTTCCGGGTCACTGTTCAATTCGCAACCATGTCGCAGCTTGTGAATCTACATGTGGTTGGCCAGAGGCGTCCTGGACGTGCGGAATGACTTACCGGATTGGCCAAAGCTTGTTAAGAGCCGGTGGATTGATGGGTCGACTGTAGGAAGGGATAAATGGTGCGCCGCCACTATTCCTTAATACCTATTTTTTTATTCAGAGTTCTCAGTCAGATCGCTGGGGTATCGAATCCGTGTCGCTCGTGGTCAGCGTCAGTAGGCTCCGACATGTCTCTTTTTCTCACTTGGAGTGCTGCTCTCAAGCCTGTACTTATCGTGGTGCTAGTGTCGCTACTTCTGTTTGCACATGCCTCCGTGGCTTCAGACACTGACTTATGATGTGCAACCAGTTGCCTCTTTTGCTTTTTCTAGTATTTAGAAGTAGCGTTCAGTGTAGTAGTTAGTGTGATCGCATATAATTCAATGAGTCTCCTGCTGCAAGAATCCTGCCGAGTCCCAAAATCTGCATCTCTCGTAGATGCCCCGTGACATTGTTTGGCGCTGATACCAAGTCATCAGCCTGCCTTCAGTGGGAGTTTGTCTTTTTGTACTTTCTCCTCACCGCTCGGAAATTGCAGACTGATTATAAACCCCTAACTTCCCCCCGTCCTGTGTCAGGACACGACAGGAATGCATAGTAACGTGAGGGCAGGCATACTCACCGCCAAGGTTTTGATCGACACCACAAGGCTGGTTGGCTTAATTGTGCGCCAAGCAAATCGTAGCGCCTACACATCTGCGAGTACCATCCATAAAGGATTGGACTTGCAACATTCTTTGTCACTTGCACCATTAGCCGGACTCGAGCTGCAGCTTGAGTAGCCAATTACTCCCCCATGTGAAGGCCGACGTTAATAACTCGACGCGAATGGCTGCGGTTGAAATGGTGCCGTGACCGGAAAGCATGGACTACCGATGAACGGCATCGCACTGCGTTCAGCGACGAATCGCGGTTCTGCACTACCAGCGTCGCCTATTGCAGCGGCGACCCGGAGAGAGCATCCATTATTCCAGTATTTTGGTGAAGCACAGTGGTGTTATTCCCGGCGTTGTGAGCCATCGGGTATGACGTGAGATCATGGCGGGTAGTGGTTGAGGACACTGGCGCCTCAACAGTACTTCAAGGACCTCCTGTTTTACCTCTCTCGCTGCAGTATCGTGATCTCATCCTACAAGAGGACAGTGCTCACCCACACATTCTACTCGTCTCTATGAACTGTCTGCGTAACATTGATGTTCTGAGATATTTACAGCGCCTATGGCAAAGGAAAACTTCTCCCTGAACATTAATTCTCTTTCCATATTTATCTTTGTTTTCTTTTCCTGTTTGCTCAGTACAAATGTTCAATAACCTTGCAGGTAGCAAATGTCCCCCTTTCAAATCTAGCTACTCTCTTAACTGCCGTCCGGTTCCCGCACAGGTCGTAAGCTCTCGCTCCCTGAATTTTCTCCCTAGTACCTTAGCAATTTCAAGTCGACGTTGTCAAGAATTCTACAAATTCTATAGAAGTAGGGATGTCTTCCGTAATAAATCGAAATTACGACCTCGCCCTGTTTCCCACAGAGTGTGGACACACTTGGTATTTCGAACATCTCTCTGGCGATCCCAACAACGCTATTTGACAAACTGCCAGCTGGTGTGCGGCTATCGTACGGTCAAGGCTCCTACCGCTTTTATGTTCCACATTTGCCTGAATGTTGAAGCAGCAACACGAAACGAAGCACGTCTCAGCTGCGTTCAAAGTCCTTTTGAAGGAGTATATTTGTTATTTTTTTCATATTACTTTAATTCAAAAGTAGATCGTTATTTCTACAATAAATATTAATAACATTTGTACACACTAAATATATGTAGAGTATTTCTTTTTCCCAATGACTTTTCAATTGCATCCATTTAACAATTACTGTTACCGCTATGTAGTTGCCTGGTCGATGTCAGTGTTCTGTGCATAACGAATTTGGAAAAAGCAGTTTAAAAAGATCTATAGAAAGTAAATCATATTGAGACCAAAGTAGCATACAAACCGCATGTAAAAAAAAAGGCAGTAGTATAAACAAAAACACTACATGTCAGAACTAATTGACGGGTTTGCGTATTCAGGTGAGAAAGAGAAAGACAGGGTCGAACTGAACTCCGTCCGAACACGCCTTGGTAAGTCCAACGGTACCGACCGGCCGTCATGTCATCCTCAGCCCATAGGCGTCACTGAATGAGGATATGGCGGGGCATGTGGTCATAACACCGCTCTCCCCGTCCGTATGTCAGTTTACGAGACCGGAACCACTACTTCTCAATCAAGTAGCTCCTCAGTTTGCCTCACAAGGGCTAAGTGCACCCCGCTTGTCAACAGCGCTGGGCAGATCTGATGGTCACTCATCCAAACGCTAGCCCAGGCTGACAACACTTAACTTCGGTGATCTGACGGGAACCGGTGTTACCACTGTGGCAAGGCCGTTGGCACCCGGTCGAAAATAAAAAAATACAAGCTGAAGAGTTGAAAAGCTCGAAAGTGTTTTCGGTAAGCTACATACTGTTTGCAAAACTATGCTTCTGATACATCTGAAACGAAATGTTTACAACCCATGCTACTACGAATTTTGACTTGTGGCTGACGTCTGTAAGCAATAATGTACAATTATTCAAAAATTGAGGGTTATACAGCGACCAATGGAGAGATATATGTGGTAAATTACGAGAAGAGAGACGAAAATGATAGAGAACAGCAAATGAAATGAAATGTACGTCGTAATTATGGTTGGTTGTTTGGGGAAGGAGACCAGACAGCGTGGTCATCGGTATCACCGGATTAGGGAAGGATGGGGAAGGACGTCGGCCGTGCCCTTTCAGAGGAACCATCCCGGCATTTGCCTGGAGTGATTTAGGGAAATCACGGAAAACCCAAATCAGGATGGCCGGACGCGGGATTGAACCGTCGTCCTCCCGAATGCGAGTCCAGTGTCTAACCACTGCGCCACCTCGCTCGATGACATAATTATGGAAGTAATGCAAAGGACCAACTAACCTCCTTCTTGGTCTCCGATAAAGAGAAAAGTTGGACACGACATAGTGGAGTCTAGATAGATATCACAAAACATGTTTGGTCAATGTGATAAGAACAGATGAAGAGCGTAAAACTTAACGCAAGTTCCATGTCAAATAGCTGGCACTAATCCAAAACTACTAAAACTATGAGCATGTTGTGGAATTGTTTAGAAATGTCAAACTCCTAATGACTGAGTAATAATCATGTCCTCTATTATTTTTATGTTATGTTGATTTTTAATTTACACTGCCTGACAAAAATGTGAACTACCCAGAAGGGCAGGAGGAGAGAAAATGATACGTCACGGCTTGAAGGAGTTTGTGGTTTTGTTTCAGTGATTAAATAATCGCGACATATTTACAAGGAGCTTGACATCAGAAGTCCAGTTAACACTACGACATCTCATCGCCCTCTAGCATGGATGCTTGCCCAATTCGATTAGGACGCGTGTCATTAAGCCGTAGTAACCCCTTTTGAGGAAATCGGGTTCACAATCGTTCCTTGATATCCCGAATACGGGCACTGGGACGGTTATGCTGGGGACAGATACGTGGATATATTTTTTCCATTTTTTTTGCTTTGAGCAAACTGGAAAGGAAACGAAGGAGAAATGTGGAAAGATAATTAAGGTTCAGGGAAAAGATTTTCCTTTGCCATACACGCTGTAAATGTCTCAGAGGCCATCAACACCAAGCAGACGTTCATCGAGGCACGTGACATCTGTGGACAAGCATTGACCCTTTGTTAAATGGCATCACGATACTGTAGCGTGAGAAGACAAAAATTTGGGAAAGGATAGTTTCTTGAAGAGAGGTGGCAAAACTTGAGTAATAGAATGCTGATATGAAACTTCCTGGCAGATTAAAACTGTGTGCCGGACCGAGACTCGAACTCGGGACCTTTGCCTTTCGCAGGCAGGTGCTCTACCATCTGAGCTACCCAAACACGACTCACGCCCCGTCCTCACAGCTTTACTTCTGCCAGTACCTCTTCTCCTACCCTCCAAACTTTACAGAAGCTCTCCTGCGAACCTTGCAGAACTATCACTCCTGAAAGAAAGGATATTGCGGAGACATGGCTTAGCCACAGCCTGGGGGATGTTTCCAGAATGAGAAGAAATCTGCCAGGAAGTTTCATATCAGCGCACATTCCGCTGCAGAGTGAAAATCTCATTCTGGAAACATCCCCCAGGCTGTGGCTAAGCCATGTCTCCGCATTATCCTTTCTTTCAGGAGTGCTAGTTCTGCAAGGTTCGCAGGAGAGCTTCTGTAAAGTTTGGAAGTTAGGAGACGAGATACTAGCAGAAGTAAAGCTGTGAGGAGCGTGCGAGAGTCGTGCTTCGGTAGCTCAGATGGTAGAGCACTTGCCCGCGAAAGGCAAAGGTCCCGAGTTCGAGTCTCGGTCGGGCATACAGTTTTAATCTGCCAGGAAGTTTTAAATAAGGCCAGTTTCAGAAAAATAAGATTTTACTGTTAATGAAGTTCAATAACTAACGACGACCGAAGTACAGAGAATACAAAACGCAGACAGACCACGGCAAGAACAGAATTTTAGAAAAACAATTTTTTTTATAAGACCTTACATACAGTGATCTATATTACTTGCTAAAAATTTAAAAATTAATATTCTTAACCGCTATAAGAAATAGAAGTAGTATATGCTGATCGTTGGTTTCGTTTGATTGAGAAGCAGTTTCAGATTTATGAAAATGAAAGGAAAATTGCCTTGGAGTTAATTTACATTAATTTTCCGTATTATAAATAGTAGTGAGGCTGCTACGGTCGCAGGTTCGAATCCTGCCTCGGGCATGGATGTGTGTGATGTCCTTAGGTTAGTTAGGTTTAAGTAGTTCTAAGTTCTAGGGGACTAATGACCTGAGAAGTTGAGTCCCATAGTGCTCAGAGTCATTTTATAAATAGTATATGGTTTGTAAAGAGAACTAAGTCCACATTATCCGAAATTACTTTCTACTTGTTTCTGAGTATTGTTGTTAATCAACCGAAAATGATAATCAGCTAATAGAAATTTTATTTTTGATTCCGGTAGAGGCTATTAAAAATCTAGAGAGTTCTTTTTTTTAAAAAGAGCGATTAGAAATTTCGATGTTAGGAAGCGAAACGTCGTCATTTATTACTTTGGATAAGAAGAGAAGCGTTAGAAATATGAGATCAAAGAAGAATGCTGAAGATTATATAGGTTGATCAGGCAATTAATGAATAGAACTAAGCAGAAAATAAATTTGTTACCCAAATTGACTAAAAGGGATCGGTTGATAGATCACATCATGAGACACCAAGATATAGACAGCTTGGTAGGGAAGTACGTGGTTAAAAACCATATGTGCTGCACTAGAGAACTGGGCTCGGCAATAAGCAGGTTTAAATAGATAAAGGCTACATCAATCATACAGATACGAAGTGGTTTGCTCAGAGTTAACCAGCGTGGACATCTCCATCAAACCAGTCTTTAAATGAAGACCACCACTACACATTGTAACAATCATGTAAACAGGGCGGGTCACGTACCACGTAACACTCCTTTTATTTCGTCAACGGTTCTAGGTACCAAAACGAAGTTTTTCGGCAAGTGATAGTACGCTAAGGAGCACGTATTTGTGTGTGTCTTAACTCTTGTATCGATCGAAATAGTGAATCAAGCATGATTTTTTAATTGGAATGATATACTTTTTTAACAGCATCCGAATAAGACGCTAACAGTGATATCATTCTTGTCAATTTTTAGTTTGGAACTCTTCGCAGAATGATCCGACCAATATTCAAAAATTGAAAGGTAAGTCGATCGGAGTCGGGTATTGTGATGTAAAGACGCTCATGCCAGGCTACATCTTTGTATCAATGTTTCGACTGTGTACTCGTCTGCACTGCAGAACTAGCAGGAACTCTGTTCTCTATCGGCAGGTCATTTGTGCTTCAATATTCCTTGCACACAGAGATGTTCATCAGTAAGGAGAACCTAAATATTCAACTTTAATGGCGAATGTCAGAGAAATGCTATCCAAACAGTACGGCGATAGGAGGATGTCAATTCTGATTGCCTATGTCCGTCGCGGCAGGCGCATGACCATATTATGAGGTCACTAGAGCGAAGGGGCAGCTTCACCGTCAAACGCATGTCGAAGAAACACAGGACGAGAACAAAGATCGTGGCTGATCGAGCACGTGAAGGAAATATTCAAGTTACGACGCTTGTCATTCCGCACAATGGCAAGAGACGTACTGCCAAGGAACGCGGGTTCAGCCAATCGAGTGCCATTCGCATCTTGCATCGACATAAATTCCACCCTTATCGCCTGTCACTACATCAGGCACTCGGAGGACTTTATTTCGAACCGCGAATGGAATTTTGTTCGTCGGTCTGCACAGCCTGTGAGACGACACTACGTTTTTCCAGAGTATGCTCTTCCGCAAAACAAAAAAATTTACGAACCACGGTGATGTAAATTTACGTAACATTCACTATGGGCAGCTGAAACTCCAGTCTGGCTTCCTGAGGTACAGCAGGAACGATCGTGGCGCGTAAACATGTGGTGCGTCATCATCAAGGGACCTTATTTCATCCCAGAGGTGTTAAATGGAAATACTTACACTCACTGCGTAAGTGCCATTTTATGCGGTTTCCAGCACTGTCTTCCCGTGTTGTAACAAATACTGGATGCCAAATTGCCTTAAGTTGGGTAGGACGTAATGTTGCAGTGCAGTTCCTGGCCAATTCTCCTGATCTGACTTCTATTGATTTCTTTCTATGGGGAGCATTGGAAAAACCAGTCTATAATGATGCCCCGACTATGCCAAACTATATGCGCCATCGAATGGTACAGTACGCAACGGAACATTATTCAATACTGTACAATTTTCTCTGGAGCGGCGATTTCAAATGTGCCTTGCAGTCGATGCTAAAAAATTTGAGCATTTGCTTAAAAAAAGATGTAAAACTACATTTAATTAACGAAATCTATTTTGTGGGTTATACGTCGTCAGTAACTAAGGAAAAAAAATGTTTAGATCATTTGAAGTTTACTGAGCCCAACTGCAGATAATAGTATCTGTAGACACTTTCGTCCGACAGCAGGTGTTTAAGAGTCATTCAGGTGTCTCCAGACAAAGAGAGGCCGGGTAATTTTTTTTAAATCAAAGGGAGTTAGTAACTAGTTTATTTTTTCAGCGAGTAAGTCCGTGTACCATTATAAAGTATGAACTACCGGCATTTCTGTTTCGGCTTTGACAAATAAGCAACAACAGGGTGGGTTTAAATCGCCAACTGCGTGACGAAATTGTAGTTTCCGCGAAACACTGGAAGCGTACACACAATTGAAATATGTTTCCTAAGATCCATCCGTTACACTAGAAGCTAGCATATGCCGGAGATCCATGTACAAAAATCGTAGTTCATGCTTTATCTATTTCGTAAAGGAAATCATGTTCTATCTTAGTAGCGTAGCCGTCTCTTGCTGTGTATAGCGACGCACAAGAGTTCTACAATAGACGATTCCAGCAGCACTGATTTCTAATTACTATATTTCTCGGATTCTTTGGCGAAAGGTTTCAATGTCAATATTATAAAGAGTTGTATCATTGTACTCGCTTTTCCAAATGCTTTCCAACGCAGGTGTATCGTTCCATCTTAAAAGATCATGCTTGCCTCAGCATCTCGATCTACATAATACTTCAGGCTCTTTAGCACACAAGAAAATACGTGCCCTTTGACGTACTATCTTTCGCCGAAAATCTTGCTTCGATATCTACAACCGTTCACGAAATAAAAGGTGCGTCACGTCTTACGTTATTCACCATGTATGTGAATTTTACTACTGAAAGGACTCTCACTAGTATCGGTTTACAGCTGAAGTAATTCATGGAAGAGGGCTACAGTGAATGCAATACATTTCGTCGCATTTTCTTGTCTAGAGCGGTTAAAGAATGTCAGAACGCAGACGCCATAATTGGTAGCGCGTTGGCCAGCCACTTCACTGCGAACGCACAGTAAGCATATCGCACGGGGAACACTCGCGGCGTTTATGATCTGCGTCGCTGCACGGAGCGCTGTCGGCCAGTAAGAATCCCGGGCCAACCTTCGCCGTTCGAACTGAACTGGAATACATAATGAGACGCTTAAAATGCAGTTTTCTCTCGCGCTGTATTGCTCAACGACGTTAGGTTCATGGCAGGTCCCAACTCTGTCGTAACTTCGTTTCATTCGAAGTGCGTGCATTGGCTGACAGAACAAGGGCGCTATGCTTGTAACGTTGCGTGTGTTAGTGCGGTTCAGAGCTGAATTGTTTAGGAAATATGTATCGCACCTCTACTTCAACACACCGGTACAATTGTTCCAGGTTCTCCCTTTCCTTCTGAAGACCGAATGATTTCCAGACTCTGCGTCAGGGGCGCGATGTGTGAAAAGTGAACATTTTCACCTGAAGACAGTAAGGAACATAACGTTCAATTTATTCCACTATAGATGTCGGCATACAGGCCATTTTGAAGTAGCTTTAAAACGCGTATGTCTTCTTCTAAAGATGAACTGCAACGAGACAAGTATAGCCTATGTGACACTGTCAAAGCTTACAGCTGTACACAAACTTTTCAAAAGGGCCAAATGGCGTAACCTCGCTCACAGCGTTAATAAACAGAATCAGCGGCACCATCAGATTCGATGCCGTTGCCATCCTAAACTAGTGGTCGCCAAACTTATGAAGCTTCTAAGCTACCGTACCATTTTTAAATCCTACTGTGAGTTATTAAAAGAAAACGGGCACAAGATAATTTTTTTTAAAATCTTACATTGGTTTATTGGCTGTAAGTTTACGTTTCTGCAAAGCATTAAATGAATTTTAATTAATATCATTTTTGAAACTATCAAATAATTTGCAGCTGCTAATTTTTTAGTAACTAACGATAGCGTATGATTTCTTACTCTGTGTTAAGATTTTTTAATCTCCAATGACGCCTCAGCTGCTGCTTGTCTAATGGTTTTAAAAAAGTTCATTGTCGAGCACAAATTTTGTAGTCCATATGCTACTTCTTTCCTTGAAACAGAATCAAGTGAAATCTTTTTCAATCCCTGAGTGAACGATTTTGAGGCGACGTCCGGCGTTCTTTCTTCCCAACTGATACACTTGAATAGCACTGTCAACACGCACATTTTTCCTTTATCCGGGTAAAGAAGTAATCGGTTCCCCAATCCGAATTAAAGTCATTATCTTTTTGTTTTTGGCTTGAAGGCGCCAACATTAGAACAAACATAGCTTAGTATCTATACGGAAATAAGACTGTCCACGTTAGCTAATGTGACATAAAAAAAAAGTTTGTGAAATCTTATGGGACTTAACTGCTAAGTCATCGGTCCCTAAGGTTACGCGCTACTTAACCTAAATTATCCTAAGAACGAACACACACACACCCCCATGCCCGAGGGAGGACTCTAACCTCCGCCGGGACCAGCCGCACAGTCCATGACTGAAGCATATGACATACAGATAGAAATCATAACGTGCCCAACCTCACGCATCTATTGTCAACTTCGAGGCTGAGGATGCGGTATTATGTACGGACAATGACAGTTGTGCTGGAGAAACAAGCTTTAGCCGCCGTGAGCAAGGTCCGAGCTCTCTAAGGCAACCTGAGCGTTACCGCGAGCTACCGAAAATATCTACCGAGCCACTAATATCTTAAGATCGAGATGTCACGGTAACTGTCCTACACCGCTGCAAGAACATGCAGAAAGACTTCAGCGAAATTTCTAAATGGTGTACAGAACGTAAGTGCCCGTTAAATGTTCAACATAACGCTCATAACTGACACACAGCACAATATACTATCAGGTTACGAGATCTGGAGCACATGAGATCACATAAATATTTGCGGGTAATGCAAAGAAGATATATGCAGTGGGACGAATACGTAACATGAGCAGCAGAGATGAAGTACATAAAAGTTTTGAAAGAATTCTGAGAAGGAGCGCTGCGTTTATAAAGGTAGTTCCATACAAGTGAGGCAAGTTCTAGATTAAAGCTTCAACGGTTGCAATCCTTTTTAAGTGAGCTTGGTAGCAAAAATTAACAAGTTCAAGGAGTCGATTCTACGATTGTAACAAGTAGTTCAAACTACGAAAGTCTAACACAGTTGCTCAGAAGAACTTAAATTTGAATCTTTGAAAGGAAGGCGGCGTCGTTTCCGCAGTAGTAAAGTATATCAGCGATGAAGATACGGGCAGTACCTTTGTTGTGCCGTTTCATTGGTGATGTTGCTGATAAGGGCGCCACTAAGAGTGTTTCCAAACACGGATTCTCAAAACTTCTTCACCAAAAGAGATGCTGTAAATATTCCAGAATAAAGAACATCTGCTAATATGAGTACTTTGGAAGCAAATACCCTCGGTGTAACGTAACATATTAAGTTACTTAACAGAGGCAAGTCTTCCGGCCCATACTGCAACGACGAAAGATCATTAATAAGGATCATTAAGTTGCACAGGTCATACCAATTCACAAGAAAGGAGAATCAAGTAGTTCGCTGAATTACAGACTTATATCATTGATATCCATGGAGCATTCATTGTGTTCAAACATCCAAGAAAACAATCTGCTGACACACATCCACCACATAAAATATTCTTGTAGCAACACAGCTGGTTTTTAATTCACACGAAATAATAAGTGCTATTGATAGGGAATCTCAAGTTCATTACATATTCATAAATTTCCACAACACTTTTTCCACCGTTTGTCACAAGCGGCTTCTAATCAGATTGCGGTCCTATTTAGTATCGTCTCACTTAAGGAAATGGATTTCTTGTCTACAAGATCCCAGTTCGTAGTAACTCACGGAAAGTCATCGAGTAAGCTGGAAGTGATATCCGCGGGTTCCCAAAGGAAGTGTTATAGCCCGTTCGGCGTTCAAGTATGTTAACAATTTAAGACAATGTCAGCAGCTGTCTTACAGTGATAGGGGATGATGCTCTCATTTACCGCCCGATAAAATATGACTATCAAAACGCATTGTAAAACGATTTAAACAAGGCATCTATATGGCGTGAAAATTGTCACTTAATCCTAGACAGTAAAAAGTGTGAAGCACTCCGAGTAAGTGCTAAAAATTGTTACATTTTAGTTACACTTTAAATCAAAGAATTTTAAAGGTTAATTGTTCAACTAAGAACCTTGGGCTCGGCAACTACAGATAACTTATTTTAGAGCAATCAAATAGAAAATTGCAAAAACAGACAATGTCTGATAGGATAGCCGCAATCAGTGATTTTACGATGTTTGTTACAAGCTGTCTTGATTACAAAATGTTTATTCATATGACCGGTTTCAGTTCCTCTAGAAACATCTTCAGATCCCTTTATTTAAATAGAATTAACAAAGGATGAGCAGAACCTTTTAAATAAAGGACTGCAGTATAACCTAAATCCCGCAGTTAGCTCAAAAACAATAAATACTGTCGCAGAAGTGAAAGTTGCATGTGATATCGCAAATATGAACAGATACGAACAGACCAACACGGCAGTTAAAGTAAAGAAGCCGATTATAAATGAAATGCACTCTGCTCACAAGAACAGAAACGAACTACTAACTCTTAAGGGCTTGACTAAGAAGTTTGAACCACATAAGGCTATCGTCACAAAGGCAGATAAGGGCGGCACTATGGTTTTAATACACGATACAGACTATATAGAGAAAACCGGGAAGCTCTTTATGGAGAACGGAGTAGTAGGGGTCATGAAAGATCCAAACAAGAAATTTCGAACAGACATAAGGAAACAGACAACAGTGTGTTTCTCTTCACGGAGCAGGGAAAATTTAAATTGAAGGTAATGAATCCGCGAATCCCCGAAAAACGGTCACAAATAAAGCTCCATAAGGTTGAAAAATCGATTCTACCAATCATCAATAATACCAGTAGCCCAAGTCATAAATTAAATAAAGAGCTAAATAACAGATTGAAGGCGGCATATACGTATAGTCGGACTTTTAACATTAGGAACAGCTACGAATTTGCCGAGGAAATTAAAGACTTAGTTATACCTGAGGATGCGTCACTAGCTTCATTGGATATCACCAATCTGTACACAAACATTCCCGTAAAAGAAACGATTGAGATCATTAAGAACAATCTTCTCACTCATGGTAAATTAGCATTGGGGGAGGTGATTGAACTAGTGGAAATGTTGGAACAAGTCTTGTCGTTCAATTACTTTACTTTCAATGGTAAAATTTATCAACAGAAAGACTGGTCGGCAATGGGGAACAATTTAGCTGGGATTCTGGCTGACATTTTTGTAAATCACTTAGAAAACGAATTCTTTGATGCAAATCCTGATATCGCTGAGAAAATTGTATATTACAGGAGATATGTTGACGACTGTATTTTATTACACAAAGGAGATAAAAATGATATCGAAAACTTAGCGCAAAATATGAGCTCAACACCAGAAAATTAGATTGACTATGGAATTTGGAGAAGACGACCGTATAGATTACTTGATTTAACACTAATAAAGAAACATGGGAACCATGAATTTAGCATATTCAGATAACCTACGTGTACAGATTTGGTTATCAATGAGCGACCGTGTCACCCACTGCGATACAAATGGGCGTATTTTACTTCGATGGTACACACATACAGGCTACTAAGATTGCCACTAAGCCAACAAGAAGAAGAAAAGGAGCTAAGTATTTTAAAACAAGTGGCCATAACGAACGGATATACCTGTAAGCAAGTGGTGAATCTTTATAAGATGAAGAGGCAAATGAAACAAATACAAGGAAGTCAAGTCGCAGTTAAGAGGAACAACATAAAAAAATGTGGCTCTCACAAGATAAGATTGAAAGATGCTTTCGTAAATCCGACGTTAACATAGGGTTCTGAACATATAATACGCTAAAATTGAAGCTCCGGCATAAAATATGTAATAGTAGGAATGAATTTCAGGATTCAGGTGTATGTAAGATCAAATGTGATGACTGCTGTAAACAATATGCAGGGCAGACTTGTAGGAATTTTGAGACCAGATTCAGGGAGCACACCTACTCTCAAAACAAAACAGCGTTTGGGGCTTATATGTCTGCCTGAAAGCACACAGTCACGAACATTGAACAAAATTTAGACATCCTGCTTAGAGCTCATAAGGGACGGTTCCTTAACATTTTGGAAGAAATTGAAATATACACCCACAAAAAGAAAGATCCGGATTTAATCGTTAACGAGCAATGCGAGTTAAATCATAACGCCTATTTTGCTATTTATGACGACTTACTAAGATGACAACTGTTGCATGTGTAGGTCCAGGCCGAGAGATGGAGCATAATAGAGAAGCTGGAAGATGCGTGCAGCGCCTGGCGTCGTTGATGGGGCCCACCAGCGCGGCCCTCTTGCCCACGGCGATGGACGTCAGACGACTGAGCTGATCGCGGCACAACACCGAAATGGCGGGAACCACGGAAGCAGACCATGGAGGAAAACAAGTCTACACCAGCGCCATAGATATATAAATCGCCCTTTGTGTTTAGATCGTATAAAAATGATAACTGTAGTGTGTTTTTTAATTTTGATACGTACAGATTTTAACCTTGACATCTACAGATTTTAATTAAGTATTTTTAGGGATAAAAGTTAATTACAAAAATCTACTGAATACAGTATGTGCATATGTAATGTAACAAATGTACTATACGCCACCTGTCGGCAATGGTGTTATAATTAATATAAGTGACGCGAATTTTACCAGCAAATTTCATGTGACGCAGCATGTGAAAGTTTCTGTATTTGGACGGGTTATTCCTGTGACCGAAATATCAGATCCGTTCTGGCCTAGTTGATGATTAAGTAGGATGAAAAACGTTTGCATTCGTGAATTAGTAAACTAGTATCATTATCGTTACCGATCTGAAGATAGTACTGGAGGAACCGAAACCGGTTATAAGAACAAAGATTTTGCAATCAAGACGGATTGTAAGTAACATTGTGCACAGAAAATTTTTTTCGTGAAGACGAACCAAAGACAGCATTATCTTGTCATAACACTAAAATGATGAAGCAAATCCACTGCAAAGGCTGCCTACACTATGCCTGTTTTCCCTCTTCTGGAGTATTGCTGCGCCGTGTTGGATTCTTGCCAGATAAGATTGATCGAGGACATCAAAAAAGTTCAGAGTAGAGCAATTAGTTACGCATTATGTTAAAGTAGGGGAAAGAGTGTCACACATATTAAACGTAAGTTGGAGTGGCAATCATCGAAAGAAAGACTTTTTCGTTAGGACGCGCTATTCTCAATAAATTTCGTTATCTACTTCCTACTTTTATTTAACCGTATGGCTAGGGCTCCCTGTCGGGCAGACCGTTCGCCGTGTGCTGGCCTTTCACTTTGACGCCACTTCGGCGACCTGCAGTCGATGAGGCTGATAGGATGATGATAACACAATACACAGTCCCTGGGCTGAGAAAATTCCCTAACCAAGCCGGGAATCGAAACCAGGCCCAGAGGATTGACAATCAGTCACGCTACCCGTTCAGCTACCGGGGGCGGACAACTTCCTACTAATACGAGAATATTTTGTTGATACCAACTACCATCGTAATAAAATAACAGAAATCAGAGCTCGCACGGAAAGGTATATGTTCCTACTATTCCCACATATTATTCAGGAGAGCAACGATCAAAAAATAGCCTATAAGTGACTCTTTTTGCCACTGTAAATTACTGGAGTCTGATTTGCAGAGTAGTCGTGTAGGTGTAGGTGCAGAAAACCCCGTTGGGTAAATTTAGAGATCCGGTGTTCAACAAAGAGAATGAAACTTCTGTTGCCACCTCCGTACATTATATGCGTAGGTCATGAAAATAAGAGAAGAGATTAGGGCGCGTACAGAAACATAAGAGTACGCAGTGTTCTCTTCCACGCACTACACGATGATTTGCTGAGAATGCGTGCAGATGTACAGACTGTTTAGAGTGGCTTTAGATTATGACACGCTCCAACCACTTCAGAATTACTTCAAATTGGCCTGTACAACGAAATCAATTGTGAAATAAATTGGGCAGTGGACTACTTCCTTGCGATTTTTTTTAATGTTACGAAACTGCGAGAACTTGTTTTCTCATCAAGATAGGCGCTTCTCGATAATCCGTTATAAAATACGCAAACGACGACACAAAGAATGCAGATGCCTAAAAGTGGTACATTATTTATTATTTACCTCTGATGTGTGTGGCAGTGCAAATAGTTGAGCAGAAAATTCTGAGCCAAATATGGAAATGTGTACGCAGGTGACACTTTGACAGAAGAGGAAACACGAGGAACGCAACTCGTATCTATACTGTAACTAACTGTAATACAATCCATATGATAACAAAAAATGGGTTTTATAGGTTACTGAGGAGGCATAGGATTTAACAAAACATTTGTACCGCATCAACCTATACCATGACTGGACACATGAATATCAGAAACATTTTTGGAACTGAGGTATTTCCTGTGTGATCGTATTACGACATTGCTGAAAAAGTCATGGTTTCTGCCGTTAGAAACTAATTCTTAAAACGTGATCAGTGCCTTGTCAAATGTTAGTGTCTGAAGCGAAGTCGAACCCTTTCAGTGCCGTTTCATTTTATCGTCTGTTGAATTAGCTTTATTGAAGACTCCTCTCTGCATCAACACAAAGCTGTTCATTACGAGTTGCTCTCAGGCAGCGAACATGTACAATAGTTTATGATCTTACGCAGAAGGTTTCAGAAACTGAAGCCTACCAATGGGATGGGAGCACGGAATAATGTTTGACTTGAAACTGATGCAGAAGTCCGAAGCGGCAGTAGTGTAGTTCATAAAAAAATAATTTTCATAGTGAAATAAAATAATCTAACCTTTTAAAAATGAAAGGTACTTTATTACAACCGCTATCTCTGATGCCAATCCGTAAATTTTGTTGCGAACCACATGTACAGATTTATAGGATATGTAATTATGGTTCAAGTTGGGTCTGAGCACTAAGGGGCTTAACATCTGAGGTCATCAGTCCCCTAGAACTACTTAAACATAACTAACCTAAGGATACCACACACATCCATGCCCGAGGCAGGACTCGAACCTGCGACCGTAGCGGTCGCCTGGTTTCAGACTGAAGCTCCTAGAACCGCTCGGCCACTCCGGCCGGCGATATGAAATTAATGAATACTGTGAGTAGGAATCGTCGTTTTATATTCAGGTGCAATGTTGTCGGATAATGTTCAGTATCAAATGTATTATGACATGTGGTCATACAATGTATTACGAAAGTAGATGGACATGAGTCTATGTAAGCAACAATCCGGCGATAACTTCGAAAAGGTATCTGTCACGGAATGGAATGAAATGTGAAGCAACTAGTACTGTATAAGCATGTCTCAGGGAAAACTGGGGTGGAGAGAGGAAGGTATGGAGAAGAAAGTTAGGTAGGTAGGTGGAAAGATACAGAGACATCGCGGGAGAGGCACGAACAGCTGCATTGATACAGAGTGGTAAGTTGGATTTGTGATGTAATGTCAAGAATGGAAAATATTTCTCACCTTTTATTAAAAGGGCACATTATACAGTACTACCGCTAGGCATGGAAAACATATTTAAATAACAAAGAGACTCTGCGCTACGCGTATTCGACAAATTTGCCACAGTGTCAGATTTACCGAACACGAGGTTTCTCACTGAAGAGACAACAGACTCGCATTCGGAAGGCCAGCGATTCAACCTCCATCCGACCATCCAGATTTAGGATTTCCATGGATTCCACCAATTTGTTATAAAATGTGATTGTTATGTTGAAGACACGGCCTGTATTCTTACCGAATCTGAATTTATGTTACGTCTCGAACGATGTCTTTGTCGACGGGAGGTTAAGCATCTGGTGTCAATTCGTGACAGATTATAAGAAAGTGTGGATTAGTCGCACATTGATATTTGTAATATACGGACCAAAGCATAGGGTCAATCCAGTATAACTCGATTTTCTCTTTACATGCCGTTTGATAAACGATATTAAACATGAGTATATAAAGTTTAATCAATAGTGACGTGGAAAAATCCAACAAATTTGCTATGCTAGAGGAATGACGCCGGTAGTATTTCCAAACGAATCATTTCGATCCTTAGCTAAGGCTGTTTCAGGAAACCACAGAACACTGTACACTATCGTACCATATGGAACTGGGAACTCTATAATTACGAGTCCGGTGTTCTAGCCACACCATCACCACAACCCTTCGGTTTCTCAGTAAGTCACCGTTTATAATCATGTTAATGGTACAACACATTACGATAGTTTAATGTTGCAGTTATAGCTTGAAGTTAACGTAACTAATTGCGACCAGGTGCAAAATCTTCACAATCTTAAAAAAAATTTCTACCTTGAATTCATATAGTTTTCGCAATATCGCTTAGTGTGATTGCAAGTGGGTGTTGTGAAGTGCGGTTATGGCATTTTTGAGCTGGGAGTTCATTTCTGGGGAGTTCGGCCAACCAGTCTTTATTTGACGCCCCTTCGGCGTCTTGCGTCTCGATGATGACACTGTGATGAATACAAAACACACAACATCAGTTAAGAGTGGAAAAAATCCTACACCGCCCCCCTCACCCTCTACCCCGCCAGGAATCGAACCCGGGGCCCGTAATCGAGGGTCAGCAACGCTCACCGTAATACCACTTCTGTTTTTTTACTGTATATATATATGTTAGAGTATGTCAGAGAGACGAATCTGGCGTTTATCTTACAGTATTTAATCATTGCAGCTCCTCTCTCTCATTGCGTCATTCTGTCTGTAGTGGACTGCTAAGGCAGCCAGTCCACAGTGAAGTAGCCGAAAGGGCACGCGTCAACTCACGCCGACTGGCGCGAAGTCTGGAACAGGATTCGTAATGAATGTGACAAAGAAAAGAACGTAGCTACTAGAACACTTAACTTTTATATCGTCCTTTGGTATACAGCATTCTTGATGATACAAGTGAGACTATCTTGAGAGACATGCAATGGTACAAATGGCGCCTTGCTAGGTCGTAGCCATTAACTTAGCAGAAGGCTATTCTAACTGTCTCTCGGCAAATGAGAGAAAGGCTTCGTCAGTGTAGTCGCTAGCAACGTCGTCGTACAACTGGGGCGAGTGCTAGTACGTCTCTCGAGACCTGCCTTGTGGTGGCGCTCGGTCTGCGATCCTGACAGTGGCGACACGCGGGTCCGACATGTACTAATGGACCGCGGCCGATTTAAGCTACCACCTAGCAAGTATGGTGTCTGGCGGTGACACCACACTGTCATGCTGTAACTATCCTCCTCGTAGACTTTTAGCCTTGAATTAACGACATAGTAGGATATCTGCTACACTTTTGCTGTAAATAGTAACTGAATAAGTAAGGCCTGTGAAATTGGGGAGTTACTTTCTCCAGAAGTCACATGACACATGAGAGATTACAAGGGAAAATTGAGCTCCGGAACTTGAATGTAAGGGTTGTAACCAATCTCACAGATACTCTACAGTATGAGTAATACCATGGCAAATGGATACTTCTTACAGTTGGTTGGTATTAGTACTTTCGTTCAATAGAGTTGTTTAGTTTATTTACACTAATATATTAGTAATAATGGTGTTCAAATTATTATGGATGTTCAAGCGATGTCAGCAGCAAAACAGAGACCGAATACACCAAATCCTGGTCTCTAGTTGAGAGCGGAAGTTTGGGAAAGAGAGTTGCGAGTCTATTAGATGACGATCAATTCGGCTTTTTGAAATGTAAAGACATCACAGAGGCAGTTCTTACGTGCTTGACAATGGAAGCAAGATTTAAGAAAAACCAGTTCTTCACAGGATTTCCTGAACTACTAATAGCATTCGACATTTTAAAATGGTCCAGAATGTTATAAACTCTCAGAAACATAGGTGTAAGTTGTAGGAACAGACGGCTCATATATGTACAAGATGAGAAAGAGAACATCATGAACTGAAGACCAAGAACGAAGTACTCAGAACAAAAAAGGGTAAAACAGGGATGCAGTTTCTCACCATTACTACTCAATCATCGGTGAACTAATGACTGAAGAGACTTTCCTCCCAAATTTATACCCTGTACATGGCTGTTCGGTATGAATATAGCTGTTACAAAGAGCTTTTCCAATTTCATAAATAGTTTTATGTCGATAAGAATTACAGAAGATATAAAATATAGCCCGTAACTGTTTTTCTTGCGGAAGACTACGTCAAACATACGAATGCTGGAAGCCATGGAGGAGGAAAGATTTGCTGCACGTGTAATTTTCAGCGATCAAGTAGCCTTAGACATAACAGAAAAGGTTAATTGCAGAACCCGAGAATGTGGGGTACAGAAATGACTTCGTATATAGCTGCACTTCAGCGTGACTCACCGAATGCTAATCTATTCTGTGCGATGTCAGGAGAAAAATTACACCGGCCGTTTTTCTTCATTGAACTAAATCTTTCAACAAATATCTACCTAGACATCCTTGTGCAGTGGCTGTTACCACAACTTGACACGGATTCCATAGATTGCATCTTTCGGCGAGATTCAGCCGGTGTCGTAAACTTCACACATATTCAAATATATTCCCAACAGGCTAACCAGCCTATCCGCTCATTCTGAACACGACGACGCTGTGCGCGAAAAGGAACAGTGGTAATCATGTAACCGGCGCTATGGAGAAAAAAATCAAACTGATGTTGCCATTTTGTTTGTGAACTGTTTGAGTTTTTAGAAGCACAATTGGGCGGCAATGGAAACCTTTCTAGCCTCGGCAAGCTTTTTTTTTTCGCTGTGATGCTGGGTCCGGACAAAAAAAAGTGCAACCACATTTTAATTTTTCAATTTCCCGTGCCATTCCACTGGCGTCGAATAATGCTGACGATAGCGGAAGCAAAAAGAGAACGGTTACTAATTATCGGTGGACGGCCGAAAAACAACAATAAAGTCGAGACCGGGCAGCCGTGTGCGGTCCTGTCAAACCGGGTGTCGACGAATTTATCACATCAGCAATTCACAATTCACCGAAGACGGCGGAAAGGGAAAAAAAGCATGTATTGGTGCGTTGAAAACAGAGCGTCACTCAACACGCTAGTTAAAGTTGTGGGAAATGGTTGTGAACGTAATATTGTAAGGAAACCTTTGCGAGGCTTTGAACAGAAATTTTGCCTTCTGATTTATTTGATGATTGTTGACGGAGCGTTTCGTTTTACCGTTAAATTATTGTTTATTTCAACTATTATCCTAAAAAATCCGCAAGGTTCGATACTTAGTTACGTTAAACCTTCTGACTTCGTAAATTTAAAGACCGCTTCTGTTACAGTGGTTGTCCATTCACGTTCCCAACGTACCATGAAATTAACTGTAGTGGCATGTCCACTGCAGATTCACGAAGGGCTCGTTATTACAGTTTCGATTTAATCATCTTTCATTCTTGTATATCTGAACGTCGTAGGTGCCAATGCAACCTCCTAGCAACTAGAAAATTGCAAATACAAATGTTTCAAAATCGTTCAACTTCTTCGAAATTTGCAGCCATGTCTTTCGAACAATTTTAATTGCTTGGTTCGTACTTATGTCGTACTTATATGTAACAGCAAAAAATTTTTCGCAAAGTAATGATAAATCTATATCACCATTTTCTTCCTACAAGCAGCCCGTCCTTTCGTGGCTGTTGACAGATGGCTGCCATAACTAAAACTTATAGGGTATGATTTTTTTCCGGAGGATATTGGCAATGAATAAAATGCAGACTTGTTTTCAGACGTGGGTGGGGTATCGATGATTTGACAAATTAGATAATTTCAAACAGTGTGTGTGTGTGTGTGTGTGTGTGTGTTACTTACGAGGCAGAGTTTATTGCTACATAAATGAGAGACGTAAATTTAAATGTTTACATAAAGATAATTGTTTCGGAAGTCAGTTAGGTTAATTTTATGAAATTGGACATAATGGCTATTTTCAGCGATAGAAGTTGAATTCGGTAGTAATTAAATAATATTTTGCTTTATGAGTGCGTTCATTGTTTTTACAGCTACTAATCAGCGCTCATAGTTGATGTAAGTGCTATTTAACCAGTCGTAATTACATCTGAATGTATCCCAGGCCAGATGGTTTCTGCATTATTCTCTGAACGATGTATTAATCAGCTGGCTGGAAGTAGTTTCAATTATGATGAGGTTTTATCAAATGACGATTAGAGTTGATGAAGGCCATGAAAGGGCGAATCTTTTATAAACCTAATTTCACGTGGAAGTACGCCTGTTGAATAAATTTTCACATAAATTTATAAAAGTAAGAGGATAATGGCTGAGAGGCTGCAAAATATCCTTAGCTAATGCAATAAAATCTCGTGATATCAGACTTCGCAAACGGCGGAGTTTCGGAATTGCCTATTTTTTGATGTTCATTTCACCAGAACATGTGACCAGAGTTTACGCTACCCGAAGCTTGAGACGATTGTTATCTCAAAAAGATTTTCTTATGTCCACACATTGCGAAACCCTTCTTGTACGCACAGGCAGGTCGTATCGTCGAAGGGTGAGAAAACAGTAATGGCTTCGCACGATCTAAAATCGTACTGCACCACCTTCAGATCCCATGAAAAACTTCTACGATCTCTATTAATGTTGTTAGAGGTCATCGATAGAAACTGGAAATTTCTTAATCACTTTATCTGTGTGGACGTATATACTCTCAGAAACATGTCGTTCCTACCCACTATACATACAGTCAAACTCGCTAAATATACGTTTCATTACATTACTGTTGCGCTGACACAGCTCCCTATATGTAACTCCTTCCCAGTATTGTTCATCAGTTCTGTATTCTCTTTGGTGACGATAGCCAGTTGTAGATTGATGATGGCCTTGTAAGTCGAAAGCGGTTAACGAAATAAGTTAATACTGTAGAAAATCCAAGCTTTTGTGGGTTTAGTTCCTAATTATTGAGCATCTGAACTTAATATTTGGGGCAGGTTTGGGTCCATGTGTGGATCCACGCAGATAATACGGCTGAAACACAGACTGTGTTGACGATTTGGTGCAGTCGAAAATAGTAGCAATAATAAGGATTTTATCTACGTATGTCGAAAATAGTAGCAATAATAAGGATTTTATCTATATATGTTACAATGTAATTCTACAGCTGCCTGAATATGTAAAATTTGTGGTACTGCAGCTCCTGCCGTTAGGAAAATAACTTACCAGCAAAAAATTGCTGTAACGCACGTTCCAAGGCAGCCAGCTGTGGAACCATGTTCTTACAAAACTCACCAAACCCACCTCCATAAGGTAATTTTTAATGAATGGAACTTCCGTGTGTAAAACTTCCGTTTCATGCATCTCAGTGTTTATGACGTCATATCTCCTGAGTTATTTTTCGTACGATGATAGAATTTTCGATAAACACTCAATGGGATGTGTAAATACTACATGCAAGAATTGCTAGGAAGTAATAAATTAAAACGTTATTTCTGAGGCTGCAGTTTAACTGCATGAACAGCGAAAGTACAGTAAGCGATAAACTTGTTTCCTTTCTTTCGTGGGATGTGCGAGTGAGAGAAGGTTTCGAAAAGGTTTCAGAATTATGTGTGAAGTCCGTTGGGAGTCCTTAAGTGCTCTCATTCTGAAAGAATGGCCATATACAATCTGAGGTTTTGCAAAAAGGCCACAAGTCACATTTAGTAGTTTTTATTTGCCAGTTTCGCTGTTGTTTCTAACTCCAGTACTTGTCTTACTAAGTTGAGCCTCCACCATAGTGTTACAATACTTCATAAGTAGATTATGAGACCATATCAGTGCTGTCATAATCTACTCCAGAATATTATGGTGGAGGCTTCACGTAGTAAGAGAGCTGTCATCTAATTTTACACGTAAGTCACCATACTGGAAATAAAATGGGTACTTTACGTAAGTTTTCCATACTATTTCAATTTGTATCTTTTAAAATGTATATTCTGCTGCCATCTAACTTTATACTTAAGTCACCATACTGGAAATAGAATAGGTACTTTACGTACATTTTCCATATTATTTCAATTTGTATCTTTTAAAATGTATACTCTGTGAAGCTTTTATTCATTTGAAGAGCGAAACCAGGAAATAAAAAATACAAAGTGCGACTTGTGGCTGTTTTCAAACTTAGTTTCAACAGGCGCCCCCCCCCCCCCCCCCCCCCCGGTCCCTGAAGGCAATGCCTGCTCTTGGTGAATATAATCAGGTGAGTTAGGCTGTCCTCATAGTACACATAATTTCTAACTCCATTCCTTGTCTTACTGTGGTAAACATTTAACATAATATTACACCACTTAATGTGTAGATTTTGAGAGCATATTAAATTTTTTAAGTCGGTCGATAATTATAGGACATATATAAAATCAAGTATTTGTTAGCCCTGGAAGCTGATGCTGTGCCCTGGTGCTATAGATAGTGGTTGACGAAGCACAAACTACGTAATAAATTTTTCTTGGAAATAGGAGTTCCACATTAACACTTTGTTTTTATTTTATTTATCATTCGTTGCTTCGGAACGAGGCCGAGGCGGCAAAACTAGTAGTAAGAAAATGAAAGAAAGGTAAATGAACTGTGGAATACCTATTTCTTACTTTATCAGCTACGACCTCATCAGTAAGATTTTTCTTCAGACTGCTTTGAGAGCATGGAGAAAAATTGAGGAATAATGTGGGTTTTCCAGAGCAGCTGATGGTGAGGAAATAGGATCCGCTATCTGCAAGACCTGAGAGATGAGGGTCACTTTCGATGTCGTATAATTGTGTTCTTCTATGGGCAGGTGATCTCGTAGTTTGTTGGGAACCCGCAAGCTTCTCACGATGCTGACAAGGGGAATGAAGATCGCTGTCGGTGACGTGGGAGATGTTTTCTTGTGCGGTCAGGCGATATCTTAAGACGATGGACCACGGGGCACCTCCAGAGGACTCACCGGACAGCAGGCCCCAGAGCGCCCCGGTGAACAGCAGGGCCGTCTTGAGGCCGCCGCCGAAGCCTCCGGAGGCGGCGCCGCCCCCGCCGCTGCGACCCACACGCCTCTTCTTCATCGCGGAGCTCCGGCAGCCATCGAGCACTGCACTACACAAGCGCCGGCTGTCGCCGCATAGCGGCCGCCGCTTCCCCACCGGCGTTTCCACGTCTCCGTCCTCCTGCAGTCCCTCCTTGGCGGGCAGCGGTGCCAGCCTCGTCCCCCTCACCCAGCTAGTGTGTCCCACACGCCCTCGTGTCCCCCGACGGGAGTAGCAGGTGGCCGGTCGCCCCGGACACGGATCGCGGTCGCCCCGCGGCACAGACGCGCTGCCTCGCTCTTCGTCGCCCGCCCTGACCGACGGCTTCCGCGGCGCCTGCCCCTCCCGCGCAGACCGCCTTTAGCAGGATTCGGCGTCGCTCTGCCAGACGACGTCCCCGGCCGGCGTTCGGCGTCGCACTGGGCTCGGCTTCCGCGCTCTCCCACAACCGCTCGACCCTGCTGCCATCTGGCGGGCGGCCCCGCAGGCGCGCCCAGTGGCCGAGGCGTCCGGCGCGCGTTCTCAGGATCGTCCACATCGATACCCGATACTTGCAACGATTTATTTACGGAAATTTTGCTGAAGATTAGCAAACGGTAAAGCATTGAGGGATATCCGGAATTTAATTTTACACAGAGCTGTGTCGGTAAGACCGAATTCGAGTCGGATCTGTGGAGTGTACATCGTAGGAGAAACAGCTTCCGACACCGGTACTCGTCAATTCTGTAGAGGTGACCACACACGTAACTGCAAGCTTGACAGGCATGCAGGCCTATGTACTTTTTGCAAGTATTCTGACCATGTTACGTAAGACGTGATCGGCTATTAACCCTGCTGTTTTGTACACGTCAATATTTTTGTGTTAGCAGAAGAGCCAACACCGTGTTACGAGTGGAGGCCGAAATGCACGCGTTTTAGCTAACGCAGGCTGGAGTGAGGAGGGATGAACTATACTGACGTGAGGTCTGGAACATGAAAAGGAATGATAATTAAGAAAGCGGACATAATTAGTTTGATACTTAACTTTAATGCAGTAATTAAGAACGTCGCTCTTGACGGTACATGATTCACAACATTATCTGTTCAGAATACATTCTTGTATTATAGTAACTGAATATGGCGCCTTGCTAGGTCGTAGCAAATGACGTAGCTGAAGGCTATGCTAAACTGTCGTCTCCGCAAATGGGAGCGTATGTAGACAGTGAACCATCGCTAGCAAAGTCGGCTGTATAACTGGGACGACTGCTAGGGAGTCTCTCTAGACTAGACCTGCCGTGTGGCGGCGCTCGGTCTGCAATCACTGATAGTGGCGACACGCGGCTGCGACGTATTCTAACGGACCGCGGGCGATTTAAAGGCTACCACCTAGCAAGTGTGGTGTCTGGCGGTGACACCAAAATTATGACCACAAGGCAGTACTCATTTAGTATCCTGCGCATCTACATCTACGTGATTACTTTGCTGTTCACAATGAAGTGCCTGGCGGAGGTTCAATGAACCACCTTCAAGCTGTCTCTCTACCATTCCATTCTCAAACGGCGCGTGGGAAAAACGAGGACTTAAATTCTTCTGTGCGAGAGCTGACTTCTCTACGAGGTGTGGCTAGAAAAAAACCGGACTAGTACTGGTGAAACAATAAAACGAATGCAATAAGGCTGAAAGTCGCGTGGCCTGTCACGTGACTCTCGCTCCGCCTACTGCTCGAGTTTCATCTGCCTCCTGCACTCAGTCTGCCCGTGGCGTCTGTTTTAAGTAGTTGACGTTTTGTCTGTGCGTCGGAAAATGTTGAGTGTACAGATAGAACAGCGTGTTAACATCAAATTTTGTTTCAAACTAGGAAAATCTGCAAGTGAAACGTTTGTAATTTTACAACAAGTGTACGGCGATGATTGTTTATCGCGAACACAAGTGTTTGAGTGGTTTAAACTATTTAAAGACGGCCGCGGAGACACCAGTGATGACACTCGCACTGGCAGATCATTGCCAGCAAAAACTGATGCAAACATTGAAAAAATCAGTAAACTTGTTCGACAAGATCGCCGTTTAGCAATCAGAGCAGTGTCTGAGTTAACAGGAGTTGACAAGGAAAGTGTCGAACAAGTTTACCGATTTTTTCAATGTTTGCATCAGTTTTTGCTGACAATAGTCTGCCAGTGCGAGTGTCATCACTGGTGTCTTCGCGGCCATGTTTAAATCGTTTAAACCACTCAAACACTTGTGTTCGCGATAAACAATCATCGCCGTACACTTGTTGTAACATTACAAACGTTTCACTTGCAGATTTTCCTAGTTTGAAACAAAATTTGATGTTAACACGCTGTTCTTTCTGTACACTCAACATTTTCCGACGCACAGACAAAACGTCAACTACTTAAAACAGACGCCACGGGCAGACTGAGTGCAGGAGACAGATGAAACTCGAGCAGTAGGCGGAGCGAGAGTCACGTGACATCCCACGCAACTTTCAGCCTTATTGCATTCGTTTTATTGTTTCACCAGTACTAGTCCGGTTTTTTTCTAGCCACACCTCGTATTTTATCGTGATAATCAGATCTCCCTATGTAGGTGGAAATGTTTTCGCAATCGGAGGACAAAACTGATGATTGAAATTTCATGAGAAGATCCAGTCGCAGCCGTCCGGTGTGGCCGAGCGGTTCTAGGCGCTTCAGTCTGGAACAGCGAGACCGCTACGGTCACAGGTTCGAATCCTGCCTCGGGCATAGATGTGTGTGATGTCCTTAGGTTAGTTAGGTTTAAGTAGTTCTAAGTTCTACGGGACTGATGACCTCAGAAGTTAAGTCCCATAGTGCTCAGAGCCATTTGAACATTTTTTTTTATCCCGTCGCAACGAAAAACGCCTTTGTTTCAATGATTGCCACTCCTAATCATGTCTGTGGCACTATCTCACCAGTTTCGCCATAATAAAAAAGGTGCTCAATATTTTTGAAGTTTTTCGATGTCATCCGTCAGTCCCACCTGATATAAAAATAAGGGGCTGTCAAATGAAAAAGAGATAGATCTTACTTGGTGGTCATAAATAATCTGAAAAGCTTGTAATGGTGTTGCAGCGTAGGCTGTACTAAGAAATAATTGATAAGAAAACCATTTGATAGTTACGTCGTATCCGAGATAATTAGCATTGAAGTTAGCTAATCAGGTCCGCTGGATACAATTAATGTCAGTGATTCTCATAGCGTAGACCAGGGGTTCCATAACATTTTCTCTGACGGAACACTTCGAGAATCCTGGTACTTTGATGCAGAACCTCGTTTATTTTGAGCGTTTGTCAAAGTTAAAACAAGAGAAAAACTTTTTTTTCTCCAGTGATTACTTTGGTTTTAAATTATAAATAATAATACAGGTAATAATGAAATTAAAAAGATAATTAGTATCGTCAAAATATCGAACAAACCATCATGTCATTAATAGCTTTTCGTGAGCATTTATTCACTTCCCACGCAACCCTAGTGTTCTGCGGAACATAGTTTTGGAAAACGTGGCGTGGATAATAGAGCACGAGACTGCTCAGCCTTTCGCTCGCGTTCGGTTCTTACCGTCCCAAGTCCAATTTTTGTATCGCTCTCTTGTTCGATTATAGGAAACCAGACGAAGAACTTGTTATGGCTACACCGTCTGTGGCGATTCACTCGAATTAGCGCACGACGACTTTATTGGCTAACTTCAGTGCTAATTAACTCGGAAGCGCCACAGCTACCGAGCTGGTTTTTCAGCGCATCCTAGTCTGCAGCACCCTCACTACCAGTAAGGACTGTTTCTGAGCACTCTGTATAACGAGCATTGCGCGGACGTCGGCAACCCAGGAGCCCTCTACTGGGAATCAGAAAGGAACATCTCGAACGTTCGCCAGTGCGCCGTCTGTCTGTTGGAAGTACTCAATGTGAGGTCAACGAGTTGTCTCTGCATCCGACGTCACTACAGAGCCCGAGAAAGAGGAACAGAGAGGCGTAGTGAACAGCGGGGTTTTCGGAGCGGAAGGAGTGGTAGTAAGTGGAATTTCGCTACTATCTACTGTATATGGCGAACACAGTATGTCATGTGCACGGATTTTTGCGTGGAATAAAGGATTTCGAGAAGGTAGGGTGATACTGAAAGATAGCAGCCGGCGAGAGTAGGCTCATCGTGTCATTACCCCTTTTGTCATTACTGTGATGGATGCTGCCATCGGAAACGACATACTACAGATGGTGGAAGACATTTGACTCGAGAGTCATTCACGATACGGCTGACGCCAGCATGGCAGCGCTTTTGTGCACAGTGGGTTCCCTGTAGCCTGAAAGAGCAGCAGGAGTTCAACAGAAGGTCGGCATCACTGCAGCACCTGCAGCGCTATCAAAATGAAGAACATCATCTACGCTCCCGTATAGTCGCGTTACGTGAAAGATGGTGTCGTCATTTTGATCGAGAGAGCAGGAGTCTGGGCCAACAATGGAAGCACATGGGTTCATACCCCCCCCCCCCTCCCCCGACTAAGACCGAAAAAATCCAAAGCCGTGCATGGCAGCTCCGGGAGAGTCATGACCACCTTTTTGTTTTCCTGCAAATGCCCGCTGCTCATATACTTTTCGGAATAAGGGGCCACAATCGACACACACAGATATGCGGACACTTCGCAATAATTGAAGAATGCCATCGAGGCCATACGCCGAGGAATGTTCACGGATGACGTCTTTCTGTAGCAGGACACATGTTGCCAAGGTGGTGTCGACTAAGATTCAGCGGTTTCGCTAGCAAGCGTTTACATACTCTTCATACAATCGCGACATTTCTCCATGCGATTTTTGGAGGCCTAAAGAAAGCCTTACGTGGCGTTCGACTAGCTTACGACCAACAGGTCCGTACCTGGGTACAATTATGGTCAGTAGGCAACCACAAACGTCTTACGATAAAGGTAACTATGGTCTTGTCTCATGATGGGATTTATGTATTAACACATACGGCGATTACTTTTGAAATAATAAACAAATTATTTACTTTTTCCCGATGTGTCTTTTTCATTTGACTGTCGTTATATATATGCGAAACTCGCTGACTGTCTGTAATCGTAAGAAATGTTTGTGGCCGAAAAATGTTTCTGATTATCAAAATAGTTTTGTCTCAAATGGTCATTGTTACATATTTAGGCCCAGGTTAGGTCAGTCATCACTTGGATTGCCGACGTCGAACAAAGACTTCGAAAACATGGAACATTTGGGTCAAATCGGTTTAATTCTTCCGGACATTTACTGTCTGTCGATAGCAATGTGGCCGATGTAGATAAAACGAATATGAATGGTATAAACTTACCCTTGCTCGTATGTCGATGCAATGTAATATCGAGACATTATGTTTGTGTCACGCCTTTCTGGCAAGCGGGGAGGCGGCTCGGTGCAAGTAATCGTCGATTGTCGGCTACTTCTCGTTATTGTCAGTAAACAAGTATGGAAAATATGTGTATATGAGAGGGTCTAAGATTGGTTACCGCTGGTATTAATGTAAAACTAGTGATACTAATTATTGCACATTACCCATTTAGGGAATTTTAGCTAACATTTATTAAAATCTGTTTATTTACAATGAATAGAATTTCTTCAGGTACCAAAAGCCTCTACGTTTACACCAGACTACTGCATAAAAGGAAAAGAACATGCCGGCCGGGGTGGCCGAGCGGTTCTAGGCACTACAGTCTGGAACCGCGTGACCGCTACGGTTGCAGGTTCGAATCCTGCCTCTGGCACGGATGTGTGTGATGTCCTTAGGTTAGTTAGGTTTAAATAGTTCTAAGTTCTAGGGGACTGATGACCTCATTTAATTTAAGTTCCATAGTGCTCAGAGCCATTTGAACCAAAAAGAACATGTACATACACAAAGATGCTTCGCAAGCCATTGTACAGTGCGTGGCGCAGGGTACACTGTAACACTACCTGTCGTTTCCTCTCCTCTTCCACTCGCAAATGGAGCGAGGGAAGAACGACTGTCTATATGAGCCCTAATTTCCCGTACCTTACATTGTGGTCCTTAAGCGAAATGTTGTTCAAACCTACCGCTAACAAATCCAGCAGCCCGCATTTGAACTGCTTTGATGTCTTCATTCGTATCCCAAACACTCGGGCAGTACTCAAGAATAGGTCGGGCCAGCGTCCTTCATACGGTCTCCTTTACAGGTGAATAAATCTTTACTACATTTCTCCCAATAAACCGAAGTCGACCATTTGCCTTCCCTGTGACAGTTCTCGCATGCTGGTTTCATCTTATATGGCTTTTTAATGTTACTCCCAAATATTTAGACGACTTCACAGTGTCAAGCAGGGCACTAGTAATACAGCATCCAAACATTTATGTTTTGTTCTTTCTACTCATCCACACTGACTTAAATTTTTCCACATTTTGAGCTACCTGCCATTCACCACACCAACAGGAAACTTTGTCTAGGTCGTATATATAGCCAGTATGAATTGGTTTGAGAAACACGATGTGAACCAAGGAAGCATCTTGTTTTCTGTTGACCAGGACATCAAGGAACATCTTTTCCACCTCCATGAGGAAGCAGATGCTGGGATGGGGGGAATTACTTCAGTCAGCGGTGTTGAAACCTAAATGTTTCTGGAGATATGTGGACGACACTTTTGTAGTTTGACCACACAGAGCAGCAATGCTCCTTGCATTTCCGGAACATCTTAACTCCCTCCATCCCAGCATTTGCTTCACCGTGGAAGTGGAGAAAAATGGACACCTCCCGTTCTTTGATGTCTTGGTACGCAGAAAAGAGGATGGTACCTCAGGTCACAGTGTGTTTCGCAAACCGACTCACACTGATCTATACGAGCTGCCATCACCTATCTCGACGCAGGGCCGTGTTATGGTCTCTCGTTCGTAGGGCTAGAATTATCTCAGATGCAGGGAGCGCTGGAGCCGGCCATGGTGGCCGAGCGGCTCTAGGCGCTTCAGTCCGGAACCACGCGGCTGCTACGGTCGCTGGTTCGAATCCTGCCTCGGGCATGGATGTGTGTGATGCCCTTAGGTTAGTTAGGTTTAACTAGTTCTAAGTCTAGGTGACTGATGACCTCAGATGTTAAGTCCCATAGTGTTTAGAGCCATTTGAACCATTTGAACCAGCGAGCTCTGTAGCTTAGTCATCTTCAAATGGTTCAAATGGCTCTGAACACAATGCGACTTAACTTCTGAGGTCATCAGTTGCCTAGAACTTAAAACTAATTAAACCTAACCAACCTAAGGACATCACACACATGCATGCCCGAGGCAGGATTCGAACCTGCGAACGTAGCGGTCGCTCGGCTCCAGACTGTAGCACCTAGAACCGCACGGCCACTCCGGCCGGCTAGCCATCTTCGCTCTGTGTTTGTACAAAACGGATACTCTGATAAAAAGATCCGTAATGTATTTAAAACTGCAAGCACTGAAGCTCAACAGCCAAAGGAACAGAGAACTCCATAGGGAGGGTTTTCCTACCTAATGTTGGTGGCGAGTAATTTATGACTGGCAGACTGTTTAAGAAACATCAAATAAAATGAGTTCTCCGCCCTCCAGCGGGCGCGCAAACTTGCTGGATTCTGTTAAGACAACCTGGGTCTGAGGAAGCCAGAGATAAATAAAATCCCCTGCCACAGTGGGAAATCATACACAGGTCAGACTTGCAGCACCGATAAGGATAGATGTGCTGAATATAGACCCCGACTGGATCAGCCAGGAAAGTCTGCTGTGGCTGAACGCTGTCTTGACACGGGACATAGCATGAACTACGGAGACACAAAGATCCGTTCGTCCACTTCCACGTACTGGGACTCCATTAAAGGAGCAGGCGAAATTCGTAGAAATAACGACAGAGGCACAGGATTTCAACTCAGCAAGACACGGGAAGCAGCACTGGGGGTACGTAGGCATCGTCGGCCGCAGATGAATGAATCCGGTTCAACAAAGAAGGAGAATCAAAGTCCGCACACTTAAACTGAGAGCCAACACTGTCCGCGCGCGCTCTGGGCCGCTGTTAGCCGCCGCGCTTTCCTGCGTCGCGAATGCGCAGACCGTGGCCCGTTTCACCGGCAGAGGGACTGGATATCGCCGTGCTGTGTGATTCTTCTACGATGAGGTTATAGCCTCAACCCTTGGCGCCTGGGCTTATCTAGCGACTCAGCGTATACATTGGCGAGCCACTGCAGCAAGACGTCAGCACCTGAAGAGGACGAGCAGCTGTGTCGTTGAAACACTGTGCAGATTCCACAACATTATCCGCCGTGACATCCGTGATTCAATGAAGACCGCACTGCAGTTCTTACTCTAAATCCTCGCACGAACGAAAAAATGGCTGACATCGAAATAAGTGTCCAAGGAATAGAAAAGTAACTGAAATCACTCAATAGAGGAAAGTCAATTGGACCTGACGGGATACCAGTTCGATTCTACACAGAGTACGCGAAAACACTTGCCCCCCTTCTAACGCTACAGTCTGGAACCGCGTGTCCGCTACGGTCGCAGGTTCGAATCCTGCCTCGGGCATGGATGTGCGTGATTTCCTTAGGTTTGCTAGGTTTCAGTAGTTCTAACTTCTAGGGGACTGATAACCACAGAAGTTAAGTCCCATAGTGCTCAGAGCCATTTGAACCCCTTCTAACAGCCGTGTACCGCAAGCCTCTAGAGGAACGGATGGTTCCAAATGATGGGAAAAGAGCACAGGTACTTCCAGTTTTCAAGAAGGGTCGTCGAGCAGATGCGCAAAACTATCGGCCTATATCTCTGACATCGATCTGTTGTAGAATTTTAGAACATGTTTTTTGCTCGCGTATCATATCATTCCTGGAAACCCAGAATCTACTCTGTAGGATTCAACATGGATCTCGGAAACAGCGATCGTGTGAGACCCAACTCGCTTTATTTGTTAATGAGACCCAGAAAATATTATATACAGGCTCCCAGGTAGATGCCATTTTCCTTGACTTCCGGAAGGCGTTCGATACGGTTCCGCACTGTCGCCTGATAAACAAAGTAAGAGCCTACGGAATATCAGACCAGCTGTGTGGCTGGATTGAAGAGTTTTTAGTAAACAGAACATAGCATGTTGTTCTCAACGAAGAGGCGTCTACAGACGTTATAGTAACCTCTGGCGTGCCGTAGGGGAGTGTTATGGGACCATTGCTTTTCACAATATATATAAATGACCTAGTAGATCGAGGCGGAAGTTCCATGCGGCTTTTCGCGGATGATGCTGTAGTATTCAGAGAAGTTGCAGCATTAGAAAATTGCAGCATAATGCAGGAAGATCTGCAATGGATAGGCACTTGGTGTAAGGTGTGGCAACTGGACCTTAACATAGACAAATGTAATATTGCGAATACATAGAAAGAGGGATCTTTTGTTGTATGATTATATGATACCAGTACAAACACTGGTGGGAGTTACTTCTCTAAAATATCTGGGAGTATGCGTACGGAACGATTTGAAGTGGAATGATCATAAAAAATTAATTGTTGGTAAGGCGGGTGCCAGGTTGAGATTCATTGGGAGAGTCCTTAGATAATTGTAGTCCATCAACAAAGGTGGTGGCTTACAAGACACTCGTTCGGCCTATACTTGAGTATTGCTCATCAGTTTGGGATCCGTACCAGGTCCGGTTGACACAGGAGATACAGAAGATCCAAAGAAGAGCGGCGCGTTTCGTCACAGGGTTATTTGGTAAGCGCGATAGCGTTACGGAGATGTTTAGCAAACTCAAGTGTCAGACTGTGCAAGAGAGGCGCTCTGCATCGCGGTGTAGCTTGCAGTCCAGGTTTCGAGAGGGTGCCTTTCTGGATGAGGTATCGAATATGTTGCTTCCCCCTACTTATACATCCCGAGGGGATCACGAATGTGAAATCAGAAAGATTCGAGTAAGCACGAAGGCTTTTCGGCAGTCGTCTTCCCGCGAACCATACGTGACTGGAACAGGAAATGGAGATAAGGACAGTGGCACGTAAAGTGCCCTCCGCCACACACCGTTGGGTGGCTTGCGGAGTATAAATGTAGATGTAGAAGCAGTCACTACTTGAGAAAGACTCTTCGGCTGTCACAGCTGAATCAGGTGGCCTGTAAAAACATACGTAGTTAACTTGGATCCACCTATACCTGTTACATGCGACCAGATAATGTCACTGTCACACTCAACATGTAATCCATTTTGCAGAGACTGCTGTAACTTACTCGACGGCTCTGATGTTGTGGTATTTACTATGGCACACGAATGCCTGACAAGCTGAAATAGATGCGAATGTAAGTACTTGTGATAGTCAAGACTCTGTTTTGTTAAGTGAAGTTCATCATCTACATCAGTAGTAGTCAATTGGGTCCCTAAATAATGGGCAGGTGGTAGGAATTTTGTAACGTTTTCAGTAGGCTTTCATAATATTTTGAGGCAAAGTATTTGGTAAGTTTTTACTCTGATGAACGAGAACGTCATGATCAGCTGCTTGATAGGTTGTTTGTACGTCTTTGGAACGTAATACATCACTGGTTTTGCATATCAGGGACCCGGCAGTTAGTTGGTAGGTTTGTGGAGGTATATTGCATTAGATATTTACGCACAGGTCATGAATAACAGGCCGCTGATTTGGGTACATGCTGTCAGCGTCCGATAGCGACCCAGATGGGTTCCTTAGGATTTACATCAGGCGAATCTGGTCGCCGAGACATCAACGTGAGTTCAGTATATCGCTCCTCAAACCATTGCAGCACGGCTTTGGCTCCGAGACACTGACAGTTATACTGCTGGAATATGACATAGCCGTCGGGGAAAACATCAAGCGTGAAGGTTCAAAATGGTTCAAATGGCTCTGAGCACTATGGGACTCAACTGCTGTGGTCGTAAGTCCCCTAGAACTTAGAACTACTTAAACCTAACTAACCTAAGGACATCACACACATCCATGCCCGAGGCAGGATTCGAACCTGCGACCGTAGCGGTCGTGCGGTTCCAGACTGTAGCGCCTTTAACCGCTCGGCCACTCCGGCCGGCAAGCGTGAAGGGATGCATTTGGTTCGCAACTGTCGGAGTTCCATCGATTACTACCACAGGTCCCACGCAAGCGCAGGAGAGTGTTCCCACAGTACAATACTGCTCCCACCAGCCTGCGTCCATGGTGCGCAGCATGTTTCGAGCTGCCTTCGATGGCGGCGTTCGTGGAGACAACCCCTGTCCTAGCGTAGGAAAAATGTGATTCACTGGAAGAGCCGACACGTTTCCATTGGTTGACGGTCGAATCTCGGTGGAGACGTGCCCACTGCAACCGTAGTTGACGATGTCGTTGAGTCAACATGAGAATACGTAGGGATGGTCTGCTGTCGAGCTCCATGTTCAACACTGTACGACGAACAGTATGCTCCAAAACACATGTGCGTGCACCGGCATTGTGTCCTTTCGGAAGAGATGCCACAGATCAAAATGTATCTTACTTTACAGAGCAGAGAAGCCTCCGAACACCACATTCTGCGAAGAGTCGTGGAGGTCCTACCATTTAGCGTCCAGTGGTAGTTTCATTGTCCTTCTGCCTCTTTCCGTAGATGCTCAGAAGCACATGAACATTCCACCAGCTTCGCCGTTTTCGTTCACAGGCTCTGCGTAATAATAATCTGCCATTTGTCACCAGCGATTACGATATGGTTTAATTTGCTGTAACTCTACTTTGTTAATTTTATGAAATTACTTCCCTGTTCCCATTACTGTGGAACCGGTGGGCGGTTAGAAAATTTGACTACCAAGAGAGATAAAAAAGTGGGTGGTAGGTAAAACTAGTTGACTATCCCTGCTCTACATCATTTACATTCTTGGAGTAACTTCGAGGAACGTGTTCCGGTTTCAGCTTTTTACTTTTAACGTTTCCTAGGCGAACTTACGTCAGTTACTTCTTTGCGTATAATTGAACAACATTTTATAATATGCGCCTTGTTGTAATCTGTTTGTATCTTCCTTCTATTTATGCCTACATGTGTTGATCTTTTTCTGTTACTGAAACCATTTTCAGCTCATTTCTAATGTCGTTGTTCCCTAATATCGCTTCTAGTTTACATCCTGTAACTGATCTGAGGAATTCGATTCCTGATATCAGTATTCGATTTATGCCTTCCTTCTTTGCAGTCCAAGTCCCAAGTCTGTAAAGTAGAAATAGAAGAGCTAGTGTCTTATAGAATTCGAGTTGTCTATTTCGTGTAATGTTCTGTTGTTCGAGACAAACCCTGAAATTTTTCTGCATTATTTTTTATATCTTCGTCACGATAAAAAAAGTGTCGCAACATAGCCGGTTAAAATGTCTTACTTGCTCGGTTATTTCATTCTCTATCACTATTTTTGATCCCACCTTTTGTTATTCTCCTAATAGCATTACTTTTGTCTTTCCCATAGCTATTTTGAAATTAAGGTTTTTCACCAGTTTAGTTTAATTTAAATATATTTTTTATAATTCTTCTCCCGATGTGGATATTACAGCATGGTCGTCAGCATACATTAATGTTGTTATATAATGGTATTACGTGAAGACCATATGAGTAACAGTTTTGAATGTGAGGATTCTGATGATTCCAATAGTCAATGTCCTGTCAACAAGTTAGTGGATCAGCGAGGTAGGGCGGTTGCGCTTGAAGTGACCAGTGGACCAAGAGGCCGTAATGCAACCGACAATTTCTTTATGTTTCTGACGTGAGACAGCATTAATTAAAGTGTAAAGTCCCACAGTTTGGGAACGATATGGAAGATCACGATAACTTCAACAGTAAATAACGAACAGCGAAATTATTTATTTGTTATATTACTCCACGAATGGTAATACTGTGCACATTACACGCGAAAGAAAGAAAAAAAAAACTTACTTATGAGTAAAATGCATTACGATGGCCAGATCAGAGATAGAGATGGAAAAGAGACGGAAATGTTTATAACAGAACAGAGCCCAACCTACATAGGTAGGAATGATCATCAAAATAAAATAAGAGAAATCGGAGCTCGAACGGAAAGGTTTAGGTGTTCGTTTTTCCCGCGCGCTGTTCGGGAGTGGAATGGTAGAGAGATAGTATGATTGTGGTTCGACGAACCCTCTGCCAAGCACTTAAATGTGAATTGCAGAGTAGTCATGTAGATGTAGATGTAGATGTAAAGGCGCTGTCGGTATATTTGAGCAACTAATAGAGGCAAGCGAAAGACAACTCGTTTTCTACAGCATAAATAACTTTCCTGCGTATAATGTTTATGTTCTGTGGATTTAAGTAGACCTTAATTGGAGAAGAAACAAACTGAAAAGAAGGGCAGTATTCTTAAAAGAATTTAGAAAATCACTCTAAAATGATGAAAGATTGAAGATTGTGAAGAAATCCAAAAACGGGGTAAACTATTGCAGAATTATTACTAACAGGAAAGAGCTCTAAACTGGGTACGCTGTAAATTCAGCCCATCAAACGACGACAACAGGACGAATTTATTTGGTGAGAACTAACTGACGAATTTGTAAGACTTGCTTCACCTACTAGTCTTCAGGGCGTTAGCACTGCACCAAACGATTACAACAGGACGAATTTATTTGGTGAGAACTAACTGACGAATTTGTAAGACTTGCGTCACCTATTAGTCTTCAAGGCGTTAGCAACTGCTGCAGTGTGTTAGAAATTTATACATATGCATGTTTTCATCACTGTTGTATATTACGATACAAATGCATTATGAAAAATAACTTTCTGATAATATTATTATTATAATAGTGGTTGCATCCATCTGTAGACATATATTACTTATCCTCGCAGTTCTTCGTGCCCAATTTTAACGAATTGGATTATACTGAAGTAAATACGAACAGAGGTGTTACTTTTGGGAACTTGTGCAAGATTATAAGTAACCACATTTGTGAAAATGTGTACCAACATTGTGCGAACTTTTAGAAGCAATATTCAGTTAAGAGTTAATATTCATTGTAGAGCAATATAAAGTAAATCCGCCGAAAACTGCGAGAAAATTTTATTCCAATATATGGAAGCCAACGATGTTTCACTTGCATTAAATCTAGCGGCTATAGCGGTGAGGTAAAGAGGAATGCTGCAAATGTTATACCAAAATACGAATAGACTATCCCCGTGTTAGACAAATGTATCATAAGTAAAAAGTGATAAGCTCACAGAATCAATAAAAGGCGAGGAAAGAGTATGAAAAGATATTAATCCAGGACGGGAAGAAATTGAAACCATAAGTGAGCACTAGCGTATTACATAAGGGTGTGGACGGTTATTTCAGGCCGACAAGCACCTTTAAGCTCGCGAGTCACAATGCTGCTATGTCTTGCGTGTCGCCTCATTACTCCTTTCCTGTATCAATTGCGCTAAAGGTCAGAGGTGGTTCAAACGTACTTGTTCTTTGATCCTGAAGTATTTGTACGAATCGCGTGGATTAAATTTCTTCAACGCACAGAGTAATTGAACGGAAGAATTAGTTTTTCATGTAATTAACCAGTGTTCGAGTCTTTATACCACTTATCAACCACCCCATTTGCTTTTAGTTTTTGTTGTTTTTACTTTCTTTAATCAGAACGACAAAGAAGACCAAAACAAGCAAATATTCATTGTCCGATGTCTACTTATTCGAGGAACAACCGATGCTTGATCATGCATGCTTCTCTGTCTTCCGTTTGTAGTTGTTTGCCGCTTCACAGCGCTGCTGAGACGCCCATTACTGGCACACAGTGAGCAGCAGAAATCGAGATAATTTGCTGTGAACTGGGTATGCGACACAGACTCTAGCAAAAATTGCCAATTATCACGGGTCGCAAAGTCATCATTGTCGAGCTACAGCCATGGATCGACAGCCAATCAGTGGCGACCGAGCGGAAGTTCGTGGAATTAACTGTCATGCTGAAGAGCTCTGTTTTTGGTTACATTATCAAAAGACAGTTGTATTAACTGAACTGGAGAAACAAGACAATTTTTAAATATCTATAGGCAGCTGATTTGATTACACACGATTTTTCTTTGACAGTAGGTACAGGTTACCAAATGGGAAATGACTTCACTTGAGACACGATGAATGTTTAGTTTGTTAAGACAATAAGTTGCAATTCAGAAACAGCAAGACAATTAAGGATTAGGTAGCCAACATGCGGTTACTGCAATGTGCAACATTTTTAATAATGAACTTCAGAGGTATGTTCTGAGTTTTTTCTAAAGTACTATGAGCAAAACGAACATTTATTCCATCAAGTGGATAATTAACCAAAAAATGTAACACTGGTGTAGCACAAATCATAAACTAATAGTTATTCTTGTTCTTAAAAATGTAAGTTTTCGCTCGAAATGCTTGAGTACAACATCATTAAAAGCTGAAACCCTGAAAGAAATTATGAACTCACCCCTGCTAAAATACCAGCGTTTATGAATGATGCTAGCAGACTCAAAAATTCGTTATCTGTGCTTTTCACAGTCGTTCGCTTGCGTGGCCTCGTCGCTGGTATCCGTTATTTTTCGAGGTTTCATCGTTAGCTAGGAGAGTTCATAGCACAGAATGGAAAAAAAACCAATATCCTTGACTGTATTATTTGCCAAATACGCTTAGTGACAGGAAGTTATAGGCAGGCACTACATGTGATGGTAATACCAAGACATTCATTGGCGAGCCGTCTAACCTTCTGGAATAAGTCAAGTCACTTTCTCTCCGAGATGTATAAATCGTTGTAAAGAGATGTTTATCCACGTATCTTGCACTGCCACACAGATTTAGTCTTGTGTGTGCGCATTTCTATGCCCTGACGGGCTTCAGTAGTTTACCACGAATTCTGTTAACTAACAAATCATAAACTAATATTTATTCTTGTTCTTAAAAATGTAAGTTTTCGCTCGAAATGCTTGAGTACAACATCATTAAAAGCTGAAACCCTGAAAGAATTTATGAACTGACCCCTGCTAAAATACCAGCGTTTATGAATGATGCTAGCAGACTCAAAAATTAGTTATATGAATAGTGCCAACAAAAACCTGGTATGGTCAATCAAGGTAGCCAACACCGAAACGAGAAAAAATTGCTGTATAAACAAAAGACGAAAACGCTGTACAGCTGTATTACGACAAAAAAAAAAAAAAAGAAAAAACTGTAACCAAACACCGCTGAGGGTGCAGACGTCAACGGATATTTATAGTGTGCCACCGATGTTTGGTTGGATGAGTTCAGGTGATATGGAGAGGGGCTGAGGAGATACAAACATGATCTTCAAGTCACTAAGGCGTTCATTACGGTGCTTCAGAGCATACAAATAATAGTGACACGTTTCACTGTCGTGTTGTTGTAATATGGGATCTCCATCGAGGTACTCTAAGAGATGCACATGACCAGCAAGAATGTTATGTCCCTGCAGGTATACAATGGCAGCTAATTGCGAACTTGTGATAAAATCTCAGACTATGGATCACCTGTTGAATGCATACAGCCCTGCTGACACCCAGGATCCACAGCTAGATGAGCGCACGTCACAATAATGTCACACGCTTGTCAGCTCGATACAGCTGGAAACTGGAATTCATCGAACCACGCTGTCACGTTCCATGATTCAGTGACATTGTTAGCAAGTCCAGTTGAGCTTTATTTGTGTGTATGTGTATGTGTGCGTGTGGTTGTGCATGTATGTGCGTATGTGTGTGTGTGTGTGTGTGTGTGTGTGTGTGTGTGTGTGTGTGTGTTTATGGGTGCCTAACGGCAAGGTCACCAGTGCCCTACTGAAAACTTGTAGAAAAGAACGTTGTTTGAAAACGTCTAAAATGTTACAAAGCACGGAAGAGTCAATGCGGATTAAAATTGTACTCACTTTCTCCAAATTTCACTCACGGTCGCCAGCACAACGACACTACCCCACATTCCTTAAGGCAGCGTAAGTACGGTCAATGGAAACGAAATTAATGCTAAAAGAATGAGACAGGTGTATGTGGTTGGGTGATCGCTTGCAAAAGACATCAATGGTCCAGCCACCTTAATAACACAATGAAAGCTACTCCGTAAAATTTTTGGGAACAAGTGAAACATTTCGCAGGCCAATGTGGCCGAGCAGTTCTAGATGCTTCGGTCTGGAACCGCGCGACCGCTACGGTCGCAGGTTTGAATCCTATCTCGGGCATGGATGTGTGTGATGTCCTTAGGTTAGTTAGGTTTCAGTAGTTCTAAGTTCTAGGGGACTGATGACCTCAGACGTTAAGTCCCATAGTGCTCAGAGCCATTTGAACCATTTTTTGGAACATTTCGTAGAGACTTTCAAGTCACCACCCATCCGTGTCACTCCCAGTTAAAAGTAGAGGACAAAGTCTGTAGGTGAATTACCTTCTGCCCTCTTGTCCAAACATAAGCAAGTCCACCAAAATGTGGCCCACTTTTAACTGTTGTTGTTGTTGTTGTTGTGGTCTTCAGTCCTGAGACTGGTTTGATGCAGCTCTCCATGCTACTCTATCCTGTGCAAGCTACTTCATCTCCCAGTACCTACTGCAACCTACATCCTTTTAAATCTGCTTAGTGTATTGATCTCTTGGTCTTCCTCTACGATTTTTACCCTCCACGCTGTCCTCCAATGCTAAATTTGTGATCCCTTGATGCCTCAAAACATGTCCTACCAACCGATCCCTTCTTCTAGTCAAGTTGTGCCACAAACTTCTCTTCTCCCCAATCCTATTCAATACCTCCTCATTAGTTACGTGATCTACCCACCTTATCTTCAGCATTCTTCTGTAGCACCACATTTCGAAAGCTTCTATTCTCTTCTTGTCCAAACTGGTTATCGTCCATGTTTCACTTCCATACATGGCTACACTCCATACAAATACTTTCAGAAACGACTTCCTGACACTTAAATCTATACTCGACGTTAACAAATTTCTCTTCTTCAGAAACGATTTCCTTGCCATTGCCAGTCTACATTTTATATCCTCTCTACTTCGACCATCATCAGTTATTTTACTCCCTAAATAGCAAAACTCCTTTACTACTTTAAGTGTCTCATTTCCTTATCTAATCCCCTCAGCATCACCCTATTTAATTTGACTACATTCCATTATCCTCGTTTTGCTTTTGTTGATGTTCATCTTATATCCTCCTTTCAAGACACTGTCCATTCCGTTCAACTGCTATTCCAAGTCCTTTGCTGTCTCTAACAGAATTACAATGTCATCGGCAAACCTCAAAGTTTTTACTTCTTCTCCATGAATTTTAATACCTACTCCGAATTTTTCGTTTGTTTCCTTTACTGCTTGCTCAATATACAGATTGAATAACATCGGGGAGAGGCTACAACCCTGTCTCACTCCTTTCCCAACCACTGCTTCCCTTTCATGCCCCTCGACTCTTATAACTGCCATCTGGTTTCTGTACAAATTGTAAATAGCCTTTCGCTCCCTGTATTTTACCCCTGCCACCTTCAGAATTTGAAAGAGAGTATTCCAGTTAACGTTGTCAAAAGCTTTCTCTAAGTCTACAAATGCTAGAAACGTAGGTTTGCCTTTTCTTAATCTTTCTTCTAAGATAAGTCGTAAGGTTAGTATTGCCTCACGTGTTCCAACATTTCTACGGAATCCAAACTGATCTTCCCGAGGTCCGCTTCTACCAGTTTTTCCATTCGTCTGTAAAGAATTCGCGTTAGTATTTTGCAGCTGTGACTTATTAAACTGATAGTTCGGTAATTTTCACATCTGTCAACACCTGCTTTCTTTGGGATTGGAATTATTATATTCTTCTTGAAGTCTGTGGGTATTTCGCCTGTCTCATACATCTTGCTCATCAGATGGTAGAGTTTTGTCATGACTGGCTCTCCCAAGGCCATCAGTAGTTCTAATGGCATGTTGTCTACTCCCGGGGCCTTGTTTCGACTCAGGTCTTTCAGTGCTCTGTCAAACTCTTCACGCAGTATCGTATCTCCAATTTCGTCTTCATCTACATCCTCTTCCATTTCCATAATATTGTCCTCAAGTACTTGCTCTTGTATAAACCCTCTATATACTCCTTCCACCTTTCTGCCTTCCCTTCTTTGCTTAGAACTGGGTTGCCATCTGAGCCCTTGATATTCATACAAGTGGTTCTCTTCTCTCCAAAGTTCTCTTTAATTTTCCTGTAGGCAGTATCTATCTTACCCCTAGTGAGACAAGCCTCTACATCCTTACATTTGTCCTCTAGCCATCCCTGCTTAGCCATTTTGCACTTCCTCTCGATCACATTTTTGAGACGTTTGTATTCCTTTTTGCCTGCTTCATTTACTGCATTTTTATATTTTCTCCTTTCCCAAGGATTTCTATTAGCCCTCGTTTTTTTACCTACTTGATCCTCTGCTGCCTTCACTACTTCATCCCTAAGAGCTACCCATTCTTCTTCTACTGTATTTCTTTCCCCCATTCGTGTCAAATGTTCCCTTATGCTCTCCCTGAAACTCTCTACAACCTCTGGTTCTTTCAGTTTATCCAGGTCCCATCTCCTTAAATTCCCACCATTTTGCAGTTTATTCAGTTTCAATCTGCAGGTCATAACCAATAGATTGTGGTCAGAATCCACATCTGCCCCTGGAAATGTCTTACAATTTAAAACCTGGTTCCTAAATCTCTGATACCTTTTAGTATCTCCAGGGTTCTTCCATGTATACAACCTTCTATCATGATTCTTAAACCAAGTGTTAGCTATGATTAAGTTATGCTCCGTGCAAAATTCTACAAGGCGGCTTCCTCTTTCATTTCTTCCCCCCAATCGATATTCAACTACTATGTTTCCTTCTCTCCCTTTTCCTACTGACGAATTCCAGTCGCCCATGACTATTAAATTTTCGTCTCCCTTCACTACCTGAATAATTTCTTTTATATCATCATACATTTCATCAATCTCTTCGTCATCTGCGCAGCTAGTTGGCATATAAACTTGTACCGATGAGGTAGACTTGGGCTTCGTATCTATCTTGGCTACAATAATGCGTTAACTATGCTGTTTGTAGTAGCTAACCCGCACTCCTATTTTTTTATTCATTATTAAACCTACTCCTGCATTACCCCTATTTGATTTTGCATTTATAACCCTGTAATCACCGTACCAAATGTCTTGTTCCTCCTGCCACCGAACTTCACTAATTCCCACTATATCTAACTTTAACCTATCCATTTCCCTTTTTAAATTTTCTAACCTACCTGCCCGATTAAGGGATCTGACATTCCACGCTCCGATCCGTAGAACGCCAGTTTTCTTTCTCCTGATAACGACGCCCTCTTGAGTAGTCCCCGCCCGGAGATCCGAATGGGGGACTATTTTACCTCCGGAATATTTTACCCAAGAGGACGCCATCATCATTTAATCATACAGTAAACCTGCATGTCCTCGGGAAAAGTTACTGCTGTAGTTTCCCCTTGCTTTCAGCCGTTCGCAGTGCCAGCACAGCAAGGCCGTTTTGGTTAATGTTACAAGGCCAGATCAGTCAATCATCCAGACTGTTGCCCCTGCAACTACTGAAAAGGCTGCTGCCCCTCTTCAGGATCCACACGTTTGTCTGGCCTCTCAACAGATACCCCTCCGTTGTGGTTGCACCTACGGTACGGCCATCTGTATCGCTGAGGCACGCAAGCCTCCACACCAACGGCAAGGTCCATGGTTCATGAGGGGGCACTTTTAACTATATACTACAAAATCACTCCTTGGAGGGTCATAATGCTGTGTCTTTTGCCAAGGTGACTGAGAAGGACCTCATCTCGTTTGTGTGGTTGGAAGGATGAACGCAGTGTCTTATTGTTTTCCACTGTCAGCCAATCTTCTTTCCGTGTACAAAACACAGTGTACATCAACAGTGAGATGATAGTATGTAGGAGGATGCTTCACACTGAACTAGCCGAGTGTCGCAATACGCCTCTTTGGCTGTTACATTTGCTATTTCTTTTCTCTCAGTATCTGTACGCCCTGGAATCCACCATAATGAATGCCTCTTCTCCACACTTTGTGGGATATTATGGACTACGTAATGTGCAGAGGCAACTTTTGTAGAGAGTTAACTGTACTCATAGAGCCGAAACAAACGAGGAATTGAGCACTCGCAACATATCCCATTTGGTTCAGTGCCGTCAAACTGCGTATAACTCTGTATCGACCACAGTCAAGGCTTGATGCAACCGAACCTTGTGGACACGTCAGGAAAAACAACAGAGAAGTCAAGGAAGTCCCACTGTTTAGACCCATCCAAGAATATAGATATGGACGAGTTGTGGGGCTAATTTTAAATGTCGTAAAATCTTGCACCAAACACCCGAACTGGACGTTGTATCTAGATCTCAGAAAAGATACAGGAGTCAGTCGTCGACTGCTAAATCCTATGCGGTGCACTTTTCTTCGTGCATTCTGGATAAAAATGTGTTTCTGTCGCTCCACAAGCAAAACGACGACTATCCAATTCACGGTCTGATTCTGCGGATGCGACATGACTTCATTTGGCTGTCCTACAATGCGTGCGGGAACATTGTCACACAGCGTATCTTAGAGACCTTTCTTTTGCGATCTCCGGTGTACTATTGACCCATATGTCTTGCACCTTTGATCAGATTGCAACATGATTCTTTTATGTTTGAGTAAGTTTCGCTGCTCCTGGAATACTTACTTGCGCTGGTTTTAGATCTGTTATTAGTTTTATTCATCACGTACATGTTTTTCAGAAATCAAGTAAATTCAGTTTTAATTTAAACCAAGGATTCACAGAGAAAATAATATTTCAGTTGTAAGGGAAATTTTATTATCCTGAGATGGAGTAATTTATCTCACTTGTTACATCCATCTGGCTGTTATGCGGGAAACAATAGCCAATTGGTGACATTCTGTAGTGTTGTTACTTTATATTTGTTCTGTTAGATGTTGTTTTGCAGATTCTTGGAAATGAGTTTGTGTGATTGTTCCAATAATCCAAAAATATTCTCTTATATATGTGGCAGCTACGTAATTGCTAAGCAAACACATGATCAAGACCAAGGCTGGGTTCTTCACAAGGTATATGTTGAAGGACAGAGACTGTGGAAAAATGGGAAGAGGAAATCAATGGTTTTTTCAATTCCCATAGTTTGAAGGTAGCCGCAAAATCAAGCATGAGTTGTTATTTATTTATTTATTTAGTGTATGGCTCATAACATCACAGTAATAATTACAGAAACAACACGATTTAAAAAAAATCACATATGTATAAACAGAGCAATAAATAACAGTTTCTATATAAGGACACCGCCAATTGTAAATTTACACTCACAGAAGAGCAATCCCAAGCAGACGTCCAGCTTAGATAATAAAAAGTCGATTGCCTCTTGGGTCGCCATTAGGAAATCCTGTGGGTCACCCTCGTATGCCCTTAGTGGGCATTCCTGCACGATGTGTTTGACCGTCTGTTTCTCAGCGCCACAGTCGCAAGCGGCCGAAGGAAATTTACCCCATCTTTGTAAGGACTCGGCGCATCTCACACAGTGGGTTCTGATGCGATTAAGAGTTGACCAAACTTTGCGAGGGCAATCAAATCCTTTTGGTTTACTAAAGATGCATGGCATACTGTGGCAGTTTACTGCTTTTCTGCTCTCCCATTCCTCTTTCCATCGGTAATTTATTTTAAAGTTGGTTTGGTGCAGAGCCTGTGCGGTCTTTAGTGGAGGATGCCTAGACTGGAGTCGGTTTCCTTGGATGTCGTGAGTATCTTCATGGATTTGTAATTGAGGGTTGGCCATTATTTTTTGAAATTCTCTAACCATAGCGTGTTCACGACGCAGGTTAGGAGGGGATATGTTACTAAGAACGGGCAGCCACACTGTAGGAGTTGGCCTGATTGTGCCTGATATAATACGCATTGTTGCATTAAGTTGGCTATCTACCATGTGTGTGTGTTTGCCGTTGAGCCACACTGGGGCACAGTATTCTGCCACTGAAAACAAGCCAAGTGCGGATGTTCTTAAGGTAGATGCTGTGGAGCCCCAAGTGGTGCCACAGAGCTTCTGCAATATGTTGTTGCGTGTTTTAAGTTTCGCTGCAGTTTTCGTCAGGTGTTCTTTGAATGTTAGTGTCCTATCTAGGGTAACCCCAAGGTACTTTGGGTGTTTGTTGTGATTTAGTAATTTCCCGTCTAGATAGACTTGTAGTTCTCTGTTGGCCATTTTGTTGTTCAAATGGAAGGCAGATACTTCCGTCTTTGTAGCACTAGGTTGTAGCCTCCATTTTCTAAAGTACTCGCTGAGAATCCCTAGGTCACTCGTAAGGATATCTTCGGCAGTTTCTATATTTCTGTGGGCTGTTGCTAGAGCCCAGTCGTCAGCATAATCAAATTTGCGCGATCTGGTTGCAGGCATGTCAGCGATGTACAGGCTGAAAAGGAGGGGCACAAGGACAGAGCCTTGTCGGAGTCCATTATTGAGTTTCATCTGCTTACTTCTCTCATTCCCCATTATTACTTGGAAGGTTCTATTTGACAACATATCATCAATGAGGTTGGTTATCTTCCTGCCGGAAACGGCACAGATTAATTTGTACATGAGCCCCTGTTTCCAAACTGTATCATAGGCTGCTGTTAGGTCTATGAATGCTGCAGCTACTTTATGTTTCTTCTGGAACCCCGCCTCTATATATGTTGTCAGTGATAGGACTTGATCTGTACAGCAGCGATATGGACGGAATCCTGCTTGTTCGATAGGGATTTTTTTGAGTATAGTCTGGCCTATTCTGTTGAGGAGCAGTCTTTCTAGTAATTTATAGACCATACTGGGGCGCTAACTCTCTGGTCTATCGCCTGGTTTACCAGGTTTCAGGACTGCGATGATCTTTGCTCGTTTAAGTGAGGGAGGAATGTTACCCACTTGGAGAATCTCCGTAAAGAACTTAGCCAGCCATTGTTTTGTGTAGTCTCCGACATGTATGAGGAACTCAGGGTGGATACCATCGAAACCCGGAGCTTTGCCTGATTTAACCTTCTTCAGAGCATTGGTAACCTCCTCGATGCGAATATCTGATGAATATTTTGAGTCCATTGCACGGGTCCTTTTAGATGTTTTAATGTCTTTCTTCACTTTTGTTGTGTGCTTTCTATTCGGTGGGGCTCTAGACGCAGAAACTATGCGGGATGCAACCTTGTTGGGAGATATTTCGTCCTTTCTATGTTCAGGTGGATTTGCGCCTCCAAGTTTACGCAGTAGGGACCAGGCTTGTCGGCTTGACTTTGAAAAGTCTAGATTTTCAACAGTATTCTCCCGTTTTTGCCGTCTAAGAAAGTCGATGTAATATAATAGTTCATCCGCTATTTCCCGGTCCCCATTCTTGATAAACTCCGCGTACAGGTCATCGCATATCCCTGTCCAACCGGGAATGTATTTTTTGCGGTACCCTCTTGGGATCGCTGTTTTCGCAGAGCTAATGACCGCTCCCACAAACCTCTCATAGCTGTTGCTGGTTGGAGGGATCCAGCTCAAGGTATAATCAAGTTGTACAGAGAATTTTGTCCAGTCAGCTTTTGTAAAATTCCACCTTGGTCGAGGGTAAGGCCTTATTATCGGGATGGATATACCGATATTAATAAGCACAGGGCGGTGCTGGCTATGAGAGAAGTCCGTCAGGACCCTTCTAGAGGCTGTCAGTGGTTTATCGCTTGAATCCCTCGAAACAAAGCACAGATCCGGGTTATAGTCGCAGTTCCATGCGGCTGATCTGAATGTCCCTCGGTCCTTGGCATCAAAGACCAGATATGTATTTTGTTCCTCGGACCAATCGACCAGCATGTCTTCATTGCTATCATTCTTACTATATTTCCACATTTCTTGGTGACTATTATAGTCTCCAACGTATACGCTTGGGTGTGGTTGGATCTTTATCACTTCAGCTGGCCATGTAGTAGCAGGAGGTTTATAGATGTTAGTTACTGTAGCTTCTCCTATTTTGATGACAACTTCATGGATATCATTTGCAATGGAGGCTTCAACTACAAAGGCGTCCTCTATGTCCCCACGCACATATGTCGCAACGCCATAGTGTCTGTCATACGTGGCTCCAAGTAGATCATATCCCAGTATCCTTCCTCTAGCTTCTAGTTGGACTCTATTTTCAGCATGAGTTTCCTGTATGGCTACCAGGTCAATGTCGTTATCATGTAAAATTCTCTGCAATACTTGACATTTTGCTCTGCTTATGCCCTCAATGTTGAAATGGCAGATTCGGATGCAAGGTCCGAGATCCTTTGTCAGTTGGTCCCTAAAAGGACCGTTGTATGTATCTTGCACAGCGCTTTGTCTGTCGTTCTGTTTCACTGTGATGTGGGGCAGTAATTCTTCGTTCGGTCTGCCGCCAGTTGTGTTAGTTCATTTAGCGTTACCCAGGGTGCACCACGTGGAGGCGAACTAACTTTACACTTTATTTTTGTATGATTTACTTTGAATGTCATACAACAAAATGTAAGAGGGGTATATAATGTCATAATACTTCTTCGGCCTTACGACCAATTATGTATAACGAATCTCTCCCTATTTCAGTTCCACCTTCCATTTTCGAAGATTTTCAATAGGAGAGAAGCTCAGAAAATGAATGCCATGATGGTGGTGATCACAGACCGGTAGGAGGTTCTGCATGAGCCGTGCGTGTCTCATGTTCGCGCCATCTGTTATTTAACCATTTGTTTTTACCTTTCGGCCTCCTCGTTATTATAATTTCAATTACTGGTGTCACTGTATTGCTGTCTTGCCTGCCCGTGAGTGGCAGCAGCAGCGCGTATCGGTATTAGCCTTGCCATATTATCTTTGTTGGACAGCTATTACTTCCCAGTCGTCATGTGTCTGGTGGCGGGAGTTCGAGACGGACCAGTAGTGCAGTCAGGGACGAAGCCCCAGTGAGGTCGGCACAGCCAGTACCAGTGGAGACGACCGCTGGTTGGTCGTTCGGTCGGTAGTCTCATCGATGACGTGTATTTGGCTCGGTTCCTTCCTGTGCAGAGACGTCGGTTATGTTACCTCTGCATTTTTGGGTTGGAGCCAGTGTTTCCGGGACGTCGTCCGTCCGAAGAAAGAAAGTCGGTGAGTGGGAGACGCACCAGTAGTGCAGTAGCGACAGAGGAGCAGTCGCGGATGGACCAGCAGTCCAGTCGGTCGGTTGGCGTGGAGCAACAAGCAAGCCCCCGTCGCGCGAAGTCGAACTGGAGCCGCTGGTGGCGTGCACACGTGGTTGGAGTGTTAGGTGCTGCTTGTAAGTGCTACGACGTTCGTCGGCCAACGATCTTTGTCATGAAAGTTGAGTCCTCACTTAACTTACTATCGATCCTAAGCTGTTTACATTTTTTCGTTTGATCCCAGTTCTAGCTTTTGGGACATTCCTGTGAGCAACAACGTTTGTGTATTTAAGTCGTTTATGATTCCAGCCGTCTTCCTGTGAAATTTAACTTAACTTAAATTATTCCCTGTTGTGGAGGTTCACCAGCGGTATCTTCTGCCTTGTGGCCTTTGACGTTCCGGTTACCTGCCCTGGTCGTTGACGTAATTTTAGGAACTGTATTTTCCTCGTAGTGTTGTTGCTGTCCAGCGTGGCATGTAGCTCGACAGCTGAGGTGTTGTTGGTCGTTGTGAGCGCCAACATTCTGTGTGTCGTGTGTTGAAATCTTGTGGTCGTTCTGCTGGTTGTGTGGAGCAGAACTGATTTGGTTGACTTTTCAGTTAGCTGTCTGTCGGTTGGGTTGCCTCCAGATTAAGAAGTCGGTGGGCAGGTTGCATGTCTAACCTAAACGAGCGTTGGTGTTACAGTTCCAGGCCAACCCTTGGAACTTCAGAGCGCCGTTCCGTGTCTGTTACATAGTAACTTCCCTGGTTGCGTTTTAGTTATTTGGTTGATGGGTGCCCTTCAGTCGAGTTTTAATATCTCTTGTCTCGCCCTTAAGGCATACGGTTGTGATGTTTTGGTATAGGGCCTTCAGCCGAATTTGCTTCAATTGCTTTAAGATTAGGCCTCCAGCCGAGTTCCATTAAAATTAAAGTGCTAAGACCTTCAGTCTGTTTACATTGAAGATTTAAAAAATATTTTAGAGTGACACCTCCAGAAGAACCTTCTGTGTCAGTTTCTTACTTAGGCGTCTTGGATTTTGAGTGTGGCCTTTAGCTGATCTGAAGTCAATCAAAGAAGATCCATTAAAACTTGGAGTGTTTCGCATTCTTGTGTAATATTGTGAGTGGACAAATAAAGTTTGTATGTTGAGCGCAACTGACAGGAACCTCATTTTGGCCCCTTTCCACAACTTAACCCGTCCTGGCCTTATAGGTTAGGCATTTCACTGCACCAGAATTATTTAGTCAAAACGCGCTTAAAGACTTAGTGTGTGACCTGACTCTGACAAAAAAAAAAAAAAAAAAAAAAAACGCACGGGATTGTCTGGGTCGAGGCTGAAAGCTAAAAATCTTCTACTACCCGGAATATCGTTCTCTTGATACAGTAACACAGAAAAGAAAAAAAGAAAATTCCTTCAGGAAGAAGACCATAAGGTTTCTTGTTGTGAAATTGAATGTTTACTAATTTCTTCAACGCTATCTTTGATGAAAGTCTGTGAGTGTAGTTTATAGACTCTTCATAAAGTAGTCTGATGAGTTTTGCAGTTGGGGCAATTCTGCTATTTGGGGAGCCAAATAAGTGATGATGGGTGAAGCAAAGAGGACATAAAATGTAGACTGTCAATGGAAGGAAAGCGTTTCTGAAGAAGTGAAATTTGTTAACATCGAGTGTAGATTTAAGTGTTAAGAAGTCTTTTCTGAAAGTATTTGTATGGAGTGTAGCCCTGTATGGAAATGTAACATGGACGATAAATAGTTTGGACAAGAAGAGAATAGAAACTTTCGAAATGTGGTGCTACAGAAGAATGCTGTCGCTTAGATGGGTAGATCACGTAACTAATGAGAAGGTACTGAACAGAATTGCGGAGAAGAGGAATTTGTGCTAAACTTGACTAGAAGAATGGATCGTTTGGTAGGACATGTTCTGAGATCTCAAGGGATCACCAATTTAATATTGGAGGGCAGCGTGGAGGGTAAAAATCGTAGAGGGAGACCAAGAGAAGAATACACTAAGCAGATTCAGAAGGATGTAGATTGCAGTAGGTACTTGGAGATGAAATGCTTGCACAGGGCAGAGTAGCATGGAAAGCTGCATCAAACCAGTCTCTCGACTGAAGACCACTACAACAACGTAGTCTGCAATGTGTATTATACATAAAGGAAATGAATATGGCTTAGTACTTGCGCCACTGAATGTAATAGATGAACCGCTTGTTAAACAAGTCAAGTTACGAGTGCAGATACCTCCTCTCCACATTAAGCTTGGCTTAATGATACAGCTCCCTAAACCACTTACAAAACCTGATGACTGCTTCCTGTAATTGCCAAGAAGTTTTCACGAGCAACTTCAGAAGGGATTTTTGAGGAGGTTCATATTAGAAATTTGTCTGGAAATACAATGAATCTTTGAAACCTTGGCGAAGAACAAAAAGTACCGTTCCATCTGGATGTAAAGGAGATGGAAGAGAGATACCAGGCACGGTGAAATGCAGACATGATGGCTGACTACTGTTTTATGTTAAAGACATTTGGCGCTGAAGAAGGGAGACTATCGAGGAAGAGAAATTTCGCTGTATCTTAGAAAGAACTTGATGCAATGAAACCAGCGAAGAGAAACTAAATTTTCATTCACGTATTATATTTTTGTGGTAATTTAAGTGATCATATACCACTTTCTACTCTAAGCAGTATGTGGTGATCTTATAGAAGATAACAAAATAAATGGATATAAAAATTATATGTGATTTCAGCTAAAACTTCATATGCGATTTGTAAAAAAATCTGAGGTTATTCAGGAAACGTAAAATCAGATTTGAAATCAGTATGAAAAATACTATATCGTTTTGTAGTCAAGAAACATAGTTCCAAATGTTTTAAAATGCGATAGTAAGTCATCATTCAACGTCCGTCGGTTAAACCACGAAATACTACCATTTGAACTACAACGCTGCGTGTAAGAGACTGCTCAAATGTCATGTCTACACAAGTGCGATACGCGACACCTAGCAGCAACAATCTGGCGTTATTCAGAGCACATGGGACACAACTCCCACCACTTTTTATAACAGTTTATATGGTTAAAACTACGTGAACCTGCAATGAAATTATTAACAAATGGTTTAAATCACATTGAGCTCTAAAGTCTATCAGATTATGAGGAAGAATCTAGACTAGTGGCAATAAGTAAGATTTTTAAAAAATAAACTTTTATTTAATGGCTAGTTTAGGTGGTATATAAAAATATGTTTCATACAACATACATAATCTGTGGAGCACAAGATAATTATATTATAGAGGAAATTTGTTTCGCGAAACGCTGATGAAATTATTTGGTATGTTGTACAACTCCGTAATATATCTCGTGTAGGGATCCTAAGAACGAGTACAAAGGACGGGTGCAGAGGAACACTATCGTACCTTGCTAGACACATAACTGACTAAAATAGGATAGGAAGCAATTAATTTTTATTAAAGGCACCCTTCGCCAGTCACTAGACAGTGATTCACACCACACAGGCTGATTTCGTGATGATGTTACAAATTTTCAATGATTGTAAAGAATCTGCCTCCACTGCAAATAGAAACCGGATGCTGACCTAGGTTTCGGCGCGGATAACCACGCCTTCTTCGGAACACACTAAAATTACAAACTGCCTAAAGAGGCATGGTCCAACATTAATACAGAACGCCCAAAAGGGCAAAAGACTCACATAAAATCTAAAATAAACGGTACGTGTGTACCATGTCAATGGCTGTACTTAACTCAAACGTCAGAAGCGTGCTTCCTCACACCAGCAAACGTTCGATGGGCCAAGGGCTCTCAGGTAAACAAATTTTCAGGGATAATGGAGATGGGTAAATGCATCAATTTGAGGTATGGTTCCTGGTCTGGAAACGACTGAGTCGGCAGACATAAGCGAAAATTGCTCTGATACATCTGAGAGTGGAATACTTGTACCGACAGGGTTATTACTGAGACTGCAGGGAAGGCAGCTTTCAGAGATGGTAGTACGGACAAAAGCAAGAAAAAATCGTCCAGCAAATATGGGATCCAAAATCCACACCTTAAGAGCTATAAGCGCTTGATGAGTAGAAATGTTTCAGTATGAACTAGTGTTCATATCTCTTACCGTACGCATTTTAGAGCCCATGTTTACTGGACCTGTTTCCTTATTTGGTCCACACTACCACTCTCGAAGCTGTCTATCCTACAACCTTAGCAACAACAGTACCGGTACATGTATTTCACTGTCAGAGGTACCTGAACTATTTTCGCTTGTAACTTTCGAAACGGTCGTTCCCATACCAGGGTATATTACTTCAAAATGATTCACGTTCTCTTCTCCATCATCCCTGAAAGTGTGTGAGATCATCACGGACTCATTCTGTACACGTACACTGATCAGCCAGAAAATTACGAGCGCCTACATAATAGCCGGTATGTCACCCTTTGGTACGGGTACCAGCGGCGATGCGTCGTGGCCTGGAAATAATGAAGATTTGGAGGGAGTTGGCACCACATCTGCACACACAAGACTCCTAATGCCCATAAATTCCAGGTAGGGGGACGATGAGCTCTGAATGGTTCAAATGGCTCAAATGGTTAAAATGGCTCTGAGCACTATGGGACTTAACATCTGAGGTCATCAGTCCCCTAGAACTTAGAACTACTTAAACCTAACTAACCTAAGGACATCACACACATACATTCCCGAGGCAGGATTCGAACCTGCGACCGTAGCGGTTACGCGGTTCCAGGCTGAAGCACCTAGAACCGCTCGGTCCATAAGCTCTGACGCAAATGACATCCCAGATGTCCGGCGAGTTGGGGGGCCAGAACATCAACTTAAACCTGCCACTGTGTTCCTCGAGCTACTCTAGGACACTCCTGGCCTTGTGAAATGGCGCATTATCGTGTTGAAAGTGTCACTGCCGTCGGGAAACATGATCGTAATGAAGGGGTGTACGTGGCTTGCAACCAATTTACGACGCACGTTAGCCGTCCTGGTGCCTTACACGAGGTTCGCTGGACGCACGGATGCTGAACGTTCCCCAGGGCGTAATGGAGCCGCCGTCAACTTGTGTCTGTCCCGCAGTACAGGTGTCAAGAAGTTGTCACCTTGGAAGACGACGGATTCGCGCCTTTTCATCGGCATGATGAAGACGGTATTGGGATTCTTCAGACCATGCAACGCTCCACCACTGCGCCAATGTCCGTTGCCGATGGTTACGTGCCAATTTCTGTCGTAGTGGCCAATTTGATGTTAATATTGGCACAGGTAATTGTGGTCGGCAACGGAGACCCATCGTTAGTAGTGTTCGGTGCACTGTGTACTCTGCCCAGCACTAAATTCTGATGTTTTTCCGAAACAGTTCGCCGCCTGCCCTGTTTCATAAGTCTGCCCAGGCCTACGGTGTCCGAGATCTGTAATGAGGGGTGGCCATCCAGTACCACTACATCTGGACATGGTTTTTCCTTAGTTTCATCACGTATTGAAGACACTCATCACAACACTCCTCAAACCCACGAGAAATCGTGCAGTTACCGAAATGCTGGTGTTGAGTCTCCGGGCCACCACAATCTGCCCTCGGTCAAACTCAGATTTGCAGTGGAAGATTACTGAGTGGCCAGGAAGGAAAACCTTTCACCCTCGTTCGCTGATTATACCACACATACAGCACGCTCACTGTTGTTGATAATTCTTTCGGGTTATATGGCCGTGGTCCAAGGAATACTTCTATTCCCAACGTTTTTTCCAATACTACGTTGGACATCCTCAGAGGTGTGCCTGGTCCTGCTGAGTCCTGCCGACTGACGAGTCGGGCGTCGTAGAGCGGCCTAAATACCGAGGAAAGTGGGCGTGGTCTAGCTTGCACATAGTAGCAGAGAGAAAACTAGTCAAAGATAAAATGTAGGCCGGCCGGTGTGGCCGTGTGGTTAAAGGCGCTTCAGTCTGGAACCGCGTGACCGCTACGGTCGCAGGTTCGAATCCTGCCTCGGGCATGGATGTGTGTGATGTCCTTAGGTTAGTTACGTTTAATTAGTTCTAAGTTCTAGGCGACTGATGACCTCAGAAGTTAAGTCGCATAGTGCTCGGAGCCATTTGAACCATTTTTTTTTTGATAAAATGTAACTATCGATAATAGTCCGTCATAGTTAAAAATCACTTATCGATTCTGTAACACCACTGTCCATATCTCGCTTAATATCAAGGCCTTTTCTATTAAAATTATCTTCGTGTTTATAAGTTTCAATAGCATCCCTATACAGTCGTGGATAATAGTTCGTGGTAGCACTTAAAACTGTAGTTTCAGAAGACTTAACTACATGGTCACCTGACTGAAGTGCATGTTCCGCAACGGCCGATTTATCTATTTTTCCCAGTCGGCAAAGACTTTTATGCTCCTCTACCCTCGTATTCACACTTCTTTCCGTAGTACCAATATAGACCTTGCCACAAGTACACGGAATTTTATACACACCGCTAGATGATAATGGTGGCCTTCTATCTTTAACAGAACGAAGGACTTGTCCTATTTTTCTGGTAGGTTAATGTCACTGATTCCCCTACTTATCAAATATCTAGGTATCTAGCTACTCTTCAACAACCATATATTGGTAAGACTGATTCTTATGTGAGGGATTCACGTCATTTTATTGAGAAAATTGAAGGTCTAACCTTGGCTCCTGAAGACATTCTGGTCAGTTTTGGTATTATATCTCTGTTTACTATTATTCCAGTGAATCAAGTTATGGTTTACATGAAGGAAGTTTTCCCTGAAGATTTGATCGCTCTGTGTAGACACTTTCTCACATCTAGCCAGTTTCAGTGGGATGAGGAGTTTTATGAGCAAATGGATGGTGTTGCCATGGGTAACCCGTTGAGCCCTGCGATCGCTAATTTTTACATGGAGAAATTTAAACTATTAGCTTTGAATAAAGCAAATAAGAAACCATGTTGTTGGTATCGTTATGTAGACGACACATTTTGGTTTGGGCACACGGTAAAAAAGCTTTATAGGAATTTTTTGATTATCTTAACAGCAAAAACCCTAAAATTCAGTTTACCTTGGAACTGGAAAAAGACCAGGCTATTTCGTTTCTCGATGTGTTAGCCATGAGACAGACCGATGGCATTCTAAGACATAAAGTGTTTCGGAAGAGCACACATACCGATAGATATTTACATAAGAACTCCAATCACCACCCACAACAAAAAAAAGGTGTAATCAAAAGTTTAGTGGACAGGGCAAAACGGATTTTTACGCCGGAACATCTGGATACGGAACTGAATCATCTGAAACAGGCCTTCGACAAGAATAGGTCCTCAAACAAAGAGATTAATAGAGTTTTAAGACCTAATTACAGCAGGCCAAAGGACAAGGATGGTACACAGCAATGGAAGAACACGGTGTCTTTACCTTTCATTAGTAAGGTTACAGATCGAATCGGCAAAATTTTGCTGAAACATAAAGTGAAACCGGTATTCAAACCTACCAGAAAAATAGGACAAGTACTTCGTTCTGTTAAAGATAGAGGGCCACCATTATCATCCAGCGGTGTGTATAAAATTCCGTGTACTTGTGGCAAGGTCTATATTGGTACTACGGAAAGAAGTGTGAATACGAGGGTAGAGGAGCATAAAAGTCTTTGCCGACTGGGAAAAATAGATAAATCGGCCGTTGCGGAACATGCACTTCAGTCAGGTGACCATGTAGTTAAGTCTTCTGAAACTACAGTGTTAAGTGCTACCACGAACTATTATCCACGACTGTACAGGGAGGCTATTGAAATTTATAAACATGAAGGTAATTTTAATAGAAAAGAAGAGGCCTTGAAATTAAGCGAGATATGGACAGTGGCGTTACAGAATCGATAAGTGATTTTTATCTATGACGGACTATTATCGATAGTTACATTTTATCATTTTATCTTTGACTAGTTTTCTCTCTGCTACTATGTGCAAGCTAGACCACGCCCACTTTCCTTGGTATTTAGGCCGCTCTCCGACGCAGGACCAGCAATACCTCTGAGGATGTCCAACGTAGTATTAGACGAAACGTTGGGAATAAAAGTATTCCATGGACCACGGCCATATAACCCGGAAGAATTATCAACAACAGTACCATCCGGTCGTGAAATCCTTCATTGTATGAGCACGCTCACTGATGCTACATGCACCGTGTGTGTGTGTGTGTGTGTGTGACTAGCAGTCATTCCTTGCCAGGTGACCCTGCTATCCCCCGGACGGGTTTATATCGACAGTAGGTCGGCGGTAATAATGTTCTAACTGCTCAGCATGTTGTGCTAGTAGAAAACGAAAGTCTCTCAGAAATACATTATTACATCCTACTAAAACAGTGCTGCAATAAAGACACCCTCTCGCTACTCTGCAATAAATGGTAACGAAATAATATCCGAGGTATCTGGGATCGCACTGTTGTGTTGTTTCGGAAATTTCTACATTACGTAGTCTGACATCACTGCATTCACTATCTTTCTGCGTCTTTGATGCCCTTTACCGGCTAAACCTGTCTCTTAATATCATTTTCATGTTTCATGAACTCTGTCTACTGGCCAGTTAGCTGTTGCAGTCAGTTGCATCCATAGTTTCAAGTGGAAACAAACGTATGTTACCTGGAGGCAGCATATTCTGCAAATTGTTAAAAATGTGCTCTGGTCTGGAATGTATTTGAGATACCACAATTTTAAATTGGACACAATGGTATAATTACGAAAGACAATAAGTTAAGAGAGTTATACATATTCCATTTATACTCCTATTACCCTAACAGCTATTGTTGAAGAACGCTGCTGCCTAACATTACTAATTTAGGAATTAGTAAACAAATCCTGTGGTACCAAACTGAGCTGCTGCCTGCATTCTCTCTTGTGCGCTGAAGCGTTTGAATCTCAGGCAATTCCTTTCAAGTTTCCACATTTTTCCTCCATTTTTCGACTTCAACACGTAACGTGAACGCTGCGTGTGTCGCGAAATAATTCCACCTCATGTTTAAAAATAACTCAGAGTTCTGTAATGGTTCAAATGGCTCTGAGCACCATGGGACGTAACATCTGAGATCATCAGTCCCCTAGAACTTAGAACTACTTGAACCTAACTAACCTGAGGACATCACACACATCAATGCCCGAGGCAGGATTCGAACCTGCGAACGTATCGGTCGCGCGGTTCCTGACTAAAGCGCCTAGAACCGCTCGGCCACAGTTCTATAATACCCAAGCGGCAGATGGTGAGAGTTTGCAAACGTAGCTAAATAAATTTGGCCCACCTGTCGCTTCAGACAAGTCCGTTTGCTGCATTTGAAAGTTTCCTGGTAAGTGTGAACTGTAAAATCCTGCGATCGGTCGCCATCTGCTTTAATTTAACACACCTAATAATGCCCATTTTATAAAATGGCAATTGATAATTTTATTTCATTTTTTTTAATAATTCAGCAAATGGGTTATGGTATCAAGTCTAACATTACTAATGGGAAATCTATCTTATTCTCTCGTAAATGCATTAATTATCTGGATGGGTTCTCATATGTGTAGGACTTGTGTATTTTGTAAATATTCCAGAACAATTATTTATTCACTAAAATATTTGATTTCATTACAATGCATAAAGAAACTATATCCTTCAACATTATGCATAGTTATGATCTGTACTATACATAAAAATTAAAGATACCAGAATATCTACACTGACTATAATCAGTGGATGTGCACAAAAAGGCATGGTCTTGGACAGGAATTTCGTAATCACACGGCTGTTCATTCACGAAGGGATGAAAATGAAATTAATTCTTCACCACCGACAAACACCACTGCATACTCGAGAGAGGAGGGTCGGACGCTGTGGCAGTGTGGTTCTATGCGCTTCAGTCCGGAATAGCGCTGCTGCTACGGTCGCAGGTTCGAATCCTGCCTCGGGCATCGATGTGTATGCTGTCCTTAGGTTACTTAGGTTCAAGTAGTTCTAAGTTCTAGGGGACTGATGACCTCAAACGTTAAGTCCCATAGTGCTCAGAGCCATTTGAACCATTTCTGAGAGAGGAGGCGGAACACAGTTAAAGACCGAAGCCACGGAGAATACGTCTAGTCACACAACTTCAAAATAAAGAACAATATTATATTCCTGTATGTGCTCACTCTATTTTGCAATTTTAAATGTATCCGTTATTTTGCAGAAAATTACTTTTGAAGTGGACTGGGCGTCACATGGTTCAACACACAGGAATGTGAAGAAGAACCCCTTCAAGTTTCACGAGAAAAGCTACCTCATATTCGGAGAACTGCACAAATGTGATACAACCACTGAGGGTGAAAGCATTTACTGATGAGTAACGGAAGAAAGATCACAGTTACTATTACCGCCCCTGTTGCGTACTATCTGAACAAAGCCTTAACTTTCTAGTACGCAAAATCTAAGAAAAATACGAAATTTAGCTCCATACTTCGCACTATTATTCCCCGCTAATCGTCTGCACACAATGAGAGCAGTTCCGCATTTATAATTTTAACGGAGAATTAATTTTCCTTGCGGTGAATACCCGGTGTTAGGCAAAACACTCATAAGAAGTACTCCCTCTCAAAATCGTAAGAGTAGTGTTGAATGAACATCCAAAATTACTTCTACGTTAATTAGCATTATTTCCTCCGTAACATCCTAAATATTGTTGCTACAGACAGGAGATGAGCACGGCAATTACTTGCCAATCTAAACGTCACTGCTTGCTCAGAATGTTCCCTCACAGTCAAATTCAGCCTCTCTGTCTCTCTGCGTAAGCTAATACTGTTGGCAAAATTGCACTAGCTTGTAACGTATACCAGTTAACATTAGTAAACGAACACATACACATTTCAGTAATACATACCGGATCAACATTCTGACCAGTGTAAAAATAAGTGAATTGCGAGGAGAATGAAACAGGCCCAACTAAAATTTACTCAGAAGCCGAGCTGGATGATTGTACATACGATATTATTCTGGCCAGCCAAAGAGTTGGGAAATTTTGCTCGGTCGTCTTCCAGTCAGAAGCAGTAATTTCTTCTGTTTTACAGTTTTGGTTTATATACCTCTCCAACTCATGTGTCGCCGGAGGCCTGTCGTCGGCACCCGCCCACAAAGCACAAATCGAAGATTTTGCTGGCAATGGTCAGTTTGTGGAATTTGGTGAAAGGATTGCTTCTACGTAGCTAGTACAAGCCTTTACGCTATAATGCTTTTTGCCTGACTGGAAAAATAAAAAAAAATCTTTTTAATATATTATTTTGCAGATCAGCGTAAATGTTAGTTCTACTGTGAATGTAAAAGTTTACTAAAAATAAAATCTAGCTTTCTTTGTTGAACGTACGTCAGTCATTTCTTTGAAATTCAGGGCTCCGCCAAGATCGGTCGTTGGATGTGATAAGTTTTTCCCGTGTATTCGGTTATTCTTTAGACGAGAAAACACCTAATCTGACCCTATGAGACTGATAATCGCTTCGTTTCGACTGCCACTCTCTAGTTCCCTTTGGAAATGACCAGTTGAGACTATTAACACAGCAATAAATCGATTTAACGTCTTATCACTGCCATGCCTTCATCTCTCTTACCTCCAGAAATCATTTTTAGATGGCGAATTAGTGTCCATTTGAACGTCGCTACTTCATTGTAACGCCGAACAAGTAACTTTTCCTCTATGTCTAATTTATGGCGTTTGCGTAAGGGCCAGAGATTTCTCTGCTGAGACGTCTGCTGCCACAAAGTCACCTTTCAAGACAACAGAAGGTGTATTGTAGGCCATTTGTCAAATTCTAATTCCTTGGACACTCACTTGTAGGGCTGTGAAGCCTTCTTGTTTAGAAAGGCTTTCTACAAATTAGAAGCTGACGCTTAAGATTTACTACAGTAGAAGTGCATATGTACTGTGAGAAGAAACATTAGTTTGTTCACCCTTTTGCAAACCATTTTTGGTTTCTCTGCTCATTTTCCGCAACAGGAAAAAATAGAAATGTAGGTGATAGTGAAAATTATACTGTACACACCGCCGCACTGCTCCACAAACAATTACCCTACTCGCCATTCGTGGACAGCAGCTTGCGAAGATCGTACATTTCAGAGGTTTTTCGAAGTTGTATTGAAGAATATCGAGACCTGCAAATAGAATTTTCTGTAGCCGTGCGGACAAGCGTTTTAGTAAACACGCCTCTTTTACCAACAAACTTGGTTTGATAGGTATTTGTTCGACTACCTGCCCATCTTGATCACAATACCTGCTGCCATTTGGCTATAAAGAAACATATTCAAATGAAATTTTAGAAACAACATAAAAACAACGGGGACTCAGTACACAGCAAGACTATAAACACTGGATACTGCCTGCTCATTGTGTTAAATTGTATATCCTATTTACTGAGATAACATTAAGGGTTTATTTCAATAGCGGTACAAGTCCATTTTTGTTCATTTTGATATACAGAGTCCTAAAGTTAAATGAGCGCTGAAAACTCTGCAGTTGAGATACCACATATATTCAAGGATATGGCTTCTTGCTAGAGATGAACCTTTCTTACTGTTTGTTTGAATCATTACTTTCAGATACATTATAGGCAGATATGTGGTGGTAGTGGACCTCTACCACCACTGAAATAAGCCCTTCACATGTACCGTCTACGGTTTTCGTATCTGCAAGAGAGCAACATTCATATGAGAAGAATGAGAAAACTGCAAGTGACAGTAAAATATGGTCGCTAAATATTTCCCCCCGACAGTAATACGGTTAAAGAAACGCGAGTTTCCACACTGGCCAAACAACTTAAGACAAAAGCCGTACTGTGAAGAATTACAAGGATGAAAGATGATAGCGTATTTGTGCTGACATCTGGTAGGACAATATCAAAATTTGATCAAGAATGAGATTTTCACTCTGGAGCGGAGTGTGCGCTGATATGAAACTTCCTGGCAGATTAAAACTGTGTGCCGGACCGAGACTTGAACTCGGGACCTTTACCTTTCGCGGGCAAGTGCTCTACCAACTTAGCCACCCAAGCACGACTCACGGCACGTCCTCACAGCTTTACTTCTGCCTGTACCTCGTCTCCTACCTTCCAAACTTTACAGAAGCTCTCCTGCCAACCTTGCATTTGATGTTCGCATTGTCAGGCAGAGCCAAGTTTCCACAATAATTTGATCCTGTCAATTCGTCCTCCAGTTTCTTACGCACTCTTACGATTTTTATCTGTACAGTACATGCCACTCCAGATACAATAAATTTCTTCCACCATAATTTTTAACGTATGACACCTTCTGCCTTTATCTCGATTAACGCCTTCCACCATTACTTTTTAGCATATTTCTTCTAGTATGAAATAGAATAGTTTTCGACACCTTACATCCCTTAAAGCCAACACTCTTTGGACAGGAGTTATATTCTGTACTTTGTTAATCTTTTCATATCTACGAAAATGCAATGCCGATGTTTAAAATTACATCAGGAAGGATAGCAAATAACAAAATACAGTCTAAGACAAATAAAAAGACTCAGAAAGAATGAATTGTCCGAATGAGACGGAAATCGATAGCTGTGATGTACATATACAGACAACCAAATAATTACAGTTTCAGAAGAAACTGGATGATTTATTCCAGACAAAGAGCTTCGCAAATTAAACACGTCAGCCACACTTTGTTGCACTTCTAGCCCTTATGCAACGAGCCATTTGGCTTGGCGTTTCTTTATAGCGATTTTGGAAGTCCTTGTGAGGGATTGCGTCAGATTATCAGAACCCCGAGTTGCTTGGAGACCCCTACAGATAACACTACAAACTTACTCAGCTGGGAAGAGTTCCGGTATCTTGCTGGCCAAGGAAGGGTTTGTCAGACACGAAGACAATCAGAAGAAACTCTCCTTGAGTGAGCGGGCATTACCTTTCTGAAATGTAAGTCGAGGATGAGTTGCAAGAAGGACAACAAAACGGGGCGCAGAATATCGTCGACGTACCATTGAGCTGTAAGGGTGGCGAGGATGACCACTAAAGGGATCTTACTATTAAAAAAAAAGAATCAACCCTGAACACAACTACCTGTTGTTCAAGTAGGTATCCTCCCGCTTTCTGGGGCGTCTGCAGATAGGTCTCCGCTGCTCATCAGTGCCCCATTTAGAACTGGGGTGCACTGAAGGCAGTTCTACTCCAGTCAATGACAATCCGGTCTGAGGGACATCCGAGAGCTCCATCAATCAATGACAAGCCGATTAACTGCCCGCGTACGTGTCGGAGGTGGACAAACGCTTTATTGACTTGTTCAGTTTGTGAAGCTCTTTGTCTTGAGTAAATATTTCGTTTGTTCTGAAATTGTAAATATTTACTTGTCTATATATGTATGTCATATCTATCGATTTGTGCCCAATTAGGATAATTTCTTCTTGGTGTATCTTCTTTTTTGGGCTTAGAGTGTATTACGTATTGGATACGGTGCTGCAGGAGTACTTTAAAATTAAAATTGTAAGTGAATTGGGGCTGTACACAAAGCTGCCAGCTCTGGCAGCGGTAGTGACTCGTAGGTACAACATCGTCGTTGACAGTTGGAGATGCGTCATTCAATGTTGTTTCAACTCTGTGCTCCAGTTCAACTGTTGTGGAGGGGGGGGGGGGGGGGGGGGCGGGTAGTGTCGGACACCATTTCAGCATCTCATGAGCACATGTTTTCTTTGGGTGAAGTGTCTAGGGAATGTGCAGGCTACGGCAACAGTCGACCACCCTCTGAGTCTAGATAGGTCGGACAGCATTGACAGCAAGCAGTCTTGCGTTATTTTGTTAAAGGACGTCACAGACACTTCGAAGACATGGACACAGACACTGATCTTAACATGTCACGCTGCTGTAAAAAGAACGATTGTGCGAACCAGAGTTGATCGTGTTGTTTATCCAGTTGTATTTCTCATACCATCACTCCAAGTGCAGATTCCGTATTACGATGACGAATGAAATCTGGCAACCTCAACACATGGATACTAAGCCGTGTGTCGATGTAGCTTCCAGCTTTGATCGGGGTTCGATATCCTGCTTCAGATGGCAGCTCGGATGTTGGAGAAACTCTTCCGCGGCTATTCATAAAAGGGTGGCGCTAGAGAGAAGACAGACAGAGAAGAAGACGGAGACAGGCAGTAAGGAACAGAGTGACAGAGGAAAAGAGAATGGACTGCCGAGCGAGTGCTTCCTCGCGCAGATAGGAGATGGAACCATAGTGCAACCAGCCATACAGGAAGCCGCTATGTGTGATGGCCTGTGTAGACGGGCGATTGTTTATGCCGGTTGGGTGCTGCCAAACTCGGTGAAGTAGATACTGTCCCTGTGTCTGGAAGCGGCGCGTGTTAGCTTGGCTCAGTTCCATGAGTGGATCGCAATTTAAGCAAAGCTGTTGGTGTTTACTTACCGTTGAAGGCACCGTTGCTGAGATAGCGTATGGAAAAAGTTATTGGTACTAGTCTGTTCAAGGCCCTCAGCCTTAGATAGGTCTTATAGTGTGTCTAATGTAAATGAGAATTGTATATATAAGAGAATGGTATGTATAAGAGAATGGTATTCTTGCACTAATGGCGAAGGTCGCAGTGAATTTTGACGTTCCTGCACTAAAAATTCTTGCTAAAGCAAACGTGTATTAATATGATCCTACAAATTTCCTTGTACAAATTTAGCTGTCGTGCCTATGTAGTAACAGGACAGAAAGACCTTAAATTTAAAGAGTATAGTGCATCAAGCAATTGAGGTGCTGTTTATTCATGTTTAAGTTTGTCAGTTGAATGTGTCCAGTTTCTTAAGTAATGCTTTTGGTAATGTAAATTGCTTGCCTTAAATTGCACTAAATAATGAGGGTGTTGTGTTTCTTAGAATATTTAAATTTCTCTGTTAGTTTGGCAGTTAACTTGCCTAGATCCTTTTCTAGTTAAGTAAATTAAAAACCTGCCTTTAAATAAGTTAATTTCGTGAACCTGTGACGTTACTAGGGCGCAAGTTATTCTGTTCACGTCGCATTTTTACCATAAATGCTTAATAGTAGTTGTGTCGCTGGAGCTATTATTATTGTGTGAGGAAATTGTGTTGATGTAAGGCCAAACTAACAACCGTAGAGGTGGCAGGCACGAGGGGTACCAGCCAATCACCCAAGCTAATGTTAGTCCGCCATGTGAACGGAGATCTTTTGAAAACGATGCGCTTGATGTTCGCCTATTGTAAAAGGTAGAGGCCCACTTACTATTGCAATACTTAACTTTAAAGTTATTTAATTTGTTGATAATTGTGAGTACTTATTTTCTATAAAATTATTGTAAAATTTACCTAAATATATTCCAAAATTGATGAAAGCTTTAAATTTTTAAAGTTGATCTTTTAATCGGTTCTTAAGTTATTTAAGTGTCTGAGATATGGTTTTATTGCTAGATCTTGCGTAGATATAAATTTGAACTGTCATCGTTCTGCAAGTAAAAGAAACCGTGCCCAGCGTCCAATAGATGTGAGTAATACTGATTTGAAATCACGTCTTTGCGGCTGTAGTAAAATAAATAAGTTCTTTTTTAAAAAATAGTTCTTAATTTTCTTGCCCCAGCACCTCTCCTAGTCGACAAGTTTGGAAGTACCCGTTTGTTTCAAAATTAATTAGCAGTTGTCTGATTAAAACTGTGTGGAATAATTTAAATTATAATATTTCGTAAGGTATGGGACCAATTACACCTATCATGATTCTGTAAGCTGAACCTGGAGTCAAAAGAAAGCATGTTGTGGTGCCAGTCCTCAGTTCAGCGTTGTCGCTGGTCAGACCACTGTTGCCTCGCCTCTCTCAAGAGAAGCTGCCGATCTGGGCGTGGTGGTCCACGCGCCGTCAGACTCCTTGCGTCGCTATTTATCTTTCTGCTAACATGAGCATTTTCTGACTCAAGGTGCATGACTTGGCTTGACCATCCTTCACGGCCAACGAACAATCAATCTTACATGGCGCTAGTCCAATGGGACTGTTAAGGTCCTACATGGCTTATAGCTCTTCTGAACAAATGGATTCCATACTATTATGACAGTCATAGGATTCTGACCAACATAAAAACCAGTATCACCTGCTTGTAGTTGTTACTTCGTCTTACATGAAGCATAACATAGTCCTCCCGCAAACAACCAACATTTAAGTGTGATTTCTGATTAGGGATCCTGTTGTGCAATCATTCCTTATGTGCTGAATGTAAATGGATTTGGTTCTATCTACTTTGTGCTTTTAGACTGAAATGCTAATTATTATCATATCCCAGGCTGTAGCACGTTTTATGATAACCTGACGTTTTTTGTATGGAGCTCCATGGTTTTATAATTTTAATGAAGTGTATTACATACACCAGCCGATATAATGTGTTTTACACATTATAGTAACTCTCTAAACCTATAAATTTTGATATCTACTATTGCTTCGACCGTCAAGGCACCATAATATAACATGATGCCAACCCAGATGTCTTACTAACTTGTCACGTCTTCTCCGAAAGGGCTTCCAGAGACTTCTTTCCTAACATATTCTGTGCGGTATCTTTTTAAATTTTGTACTGTACCTATCGTTTCACAACGGTACGTGTTTGATCTTTTTACTACAGTCTTGTACAATTTGTTAAATATTGTCTAACTCGTATTTCATTTCCATATATTGATAATGCTTCTGGCCAGTAATATATACGTCATTGTACATTTTATAATGTGATTTCAGACATAATCAGATTATTGACGTATCAGGTCTCCACGCAGACCAGTCCATTGACGGAGCAAGAGCATTGATGTAAAGCGAATGATATACGTAGGCACAGCCGCCTTTCACATAGCAAAACAATTAGAATTGACACCTTTTTAAAAAGCAAGCCTTCGTCATCAGAATTAATGTACAACAATCTTATAAAAGTGATAGAAAATAAATAGAAATATGAAAAGTTCGTGCTCGTTTCGCTTGTAACTTGTTTTCCTAAAACGTGCTTCAGCATCATTCGCCGTTCGGGAAAGGGAAATATTATACGCTGGCTTTTACAGTACGCATGCGGAGGCAGTGTTACAGCAATATCTATTCCTTTGCGCAGTCCGTGTTAATTCAGGGATACACACCTGACACAAACACAAGCATGGTACGACCGAGCACTTCGTAACTTTAAATCAAGAAACCAAACCAATTCTCACTCACCAACAGTCAAAGATAATGCCTATGTCTAAGAAAATGCTAAGGAGTTTTGTTCTTGTCATGTATTGCTACAATATGACTATAATGAAATAGCTGTCCACATACTGATATTACATGTGCAAAAATTAAACTTATTATAACCTTAAGCTTTAACACTCTTATTGAATATTTGCTTTACCATTGAAATGTAAGTTCCTGTGCAATTAACAACGCAGATCGTTTTTCCTTTAATTTTCCATGTCTTCCTTTTCTTCAGTGATCTTAGCAACAGAGCTACATTACACAACAATACGTGGGAAGTATGTATCTAGTGGACTCAGAGATGCTATAATTGTTATATTCTCTCAGATATTGTAGCAAAAAGTGAGTCACTTACGGGAGGTGTGCACTCATTGGGTTCCTGTCTGAGCAGGAAGACAGGGGAGTTATTAATAACCTCTGGCCTCTCTGACGAACTTGTGAAGAATTTTAGACCAGGAGTATCAAGAGCAACCTGGTTGTACGGTCTGCCCACCACTTAGACAAATCGTGTTGTCGGCTCTGCTATACACAGGATGGCAAAATATTTGTCTAAATCAATGGTATATGAAGCCGGCCGTGGATGGATGTCATCAGTCAGGTGAAGGTAACCCCAAAAGAGGTCATGGTCGTCTACGATGTGGCCTCTCTGCTTAAGAGACTACCGGTAGAAGAATGGCCACTCATTTCTCTCCTGAAATCCCAAAATTATTCGGACACATCCTGATGACTCCATATTTTATCTACGATGTAGATTATTATGAACTAACTGGTGGAACAGCCATGGTTTTGCCACTGTCACCAGCTGTAGGTGAATTTTTCATAGAGGATTTCGATGGACGAGCATTGACTGAGTTGTGTCCCCCTCCGTTCATCCTGGTGCTTCAGGTGCGTTTGCAAAGTTCATGGAGCATATGAAGCGTATGTACCAAAACATAAGATTTACGATGGAGATGGAGAAGGACGGAAGGTTGCTTGTCTGAGAAGTGTTGGTTGAAAATAAAGCAGTTGGACGACTCGGCCATTCTTATGTATCGAAAATCGACAGTTACAGACTTGTAATTCAAATTCATATCTTTCACAATCTAGCTAAGAAGAGAGCTAATTCACATAGCCAAGACTATTTTGGACAAGGAGCACCTCGCCACTAAGATGAATCAACTGGCAATGTTGTTCAGTAGGACTGGTGTCCACTCGGTGATGATAGGTTAAATCTGGCGAGAAAACCAAGATGCAATGTTGAAAATAGTCACAAGGAACAACATGTAGCATGGCTTCCATTCTGCGGTGTTACAACTGGTAAGATAGCAAGAGCCCAAAACAGGCGAGGATTCAGATCGGTGTTTTGCCCAGTCGGGGAGTCAAGAAAAAGTTGCTATTGCAGAAAACCTCGGCCTGAGAGTGCCAGTAATTTACACGACCTCCTTGAGGGAGAGGTAGTAGTTTGTGGTATCGGTAGCTACGATGCCACGGCGTAGGTGCCAGTTGTTAGGTTGGCACTACGACACCGACGACAGCCCCTCTAGCCGGTGCTCTACGAGCGCCGCTGCTGGTTCTACCCATTTGATCAAGAGAAGACGGCCGGGACACTTCGCTTCATATAGAGACTTGTCTCTACTTACGACGGGTCTAAGGGTTCGCACCTATATACAGAGTTATGTAATTATTTATTAACTTGGTGTTTGCCTATAGTAAACATCTACAATTTTACACGCAGTACCAACGTGTTTTATCTAACCTGCTCCTACTCGCTCGCTTCATTCGGCCAACCTTTCAGTTTTCAGGAGCAGACACCCACGCCGCCTTCCAGACGGGATACAAAATAGTTACCTGGTAGTATTCACGAATCTTTGAATGTTAAATAAAAAGTATACTTCATTGACTGTTGTTTTCTTCTAGGTGTTACATATTCCAGTCACTTTGTGGACACTAATGAAATATTTTACGAAATTATGCACGTAGTTACGTTCGTCCGATCCTTAACTTAATGGCTGCTGTTGTGTAACATATGAACGTTAAACAAATAATATGCATCTTTAAGCAATATCATTATACTAAAGATTACTGCAATTGTGTTATAAATACAAATTACACGGAACAAGCGAATGTGTGTGAGTGAAATTCAATGAGTATTATAAGCAAGAGAAATGTTTCTCAGGAAGTTTATTATCAGTCTATGATAGAGAATACATAAAAGCCATTATTATTTTCACTTGCATTATGTGTATGTAGTAACATTGAACTTACAATAAATATATTACAGGTAACAGAAATAATACTCTCGTTTTATAATCTTCACATTACAGATATAGGAAAAATCATTTTAACGAAACACAGTGTCCCCTTACATGTGTTCTTCTATTTGTTGATTACTCCTTCAAAAATAATACAACACAGACTTTTAAAGGAGCCAAAATTAGTGGTTTACGTGAAGTAGCTAAGGTGATGAACTTGCAACATCTACATACATACTCCGCCATTCACCATACAGTGCGTGGCGGAGGGTACCTCGTACCATAACTAGCATCTTCTCTCCCTGTTCCACTCCCAAACAGAACGAGGGAAAAATGACTGCCTATATGCCTATGTACGAGCCCTAATCTCTCTTATCTTTGTGGTCTTTCCGCGAAATGCAAGTTGGCGGCAGTAAAATTGTACTGCAGTCAGCCTCAAATGCTGGTTCTCTAAATGTCCTCAGTAGCGATTCACGAAAAGAATGCCTCCTTTCCTCTAGAGACTCCCACCCGAGTTCTTGAAGCATTTCCGTAACGCTCGCGTGATGATCAAACCTACTAGCAACAAATCTAGCAGCCCGCCTCTAGATTGCTTCTATGTCCTCCCTCAATCCGGCCTGATAGGGATCCCAAACTCTCGAGAAGTACTCAGGAATAGGTCGTATTATTTTTTTATAAGCGGTCTCCTTTACAGATGAACCACATCTTCCCAAAATTCTACCAATGAACCGAAGACGACTATCCGCCTTCCCACTTCATATCGCTTTGAAATGTTACCCCCCAAATATTTAATCGACGTGACTGTGTCAAGCGCTACACTACTAATGGAGTATTCAAACATTACAGGATTCTTTTTCGTATTCATCTGCATTAATTAACATTTATCTGTATTTAGAGTTAGATCCATTCATTACACCAATCACAAATCCTGTCCAAGTCATCTTGTATCCTCCTAAATAATAAAGGAAGCAAAAAACAGAAAATAAACATTAATTCTATTCCTGTGATTCCTATACGTTTTCTAATTCGTTAACAGCTTTGAGTCACTGACATAATGTGTGATACATAGGAGGTATAATACCATTATTACATAACTCTATAAAATCATTTTTCCTTTTTTTTCTTGTGCATACATGACTGTCATATGCTGGGCACAGAGTATAGTCTTCAGGTCCTCAATTCGAAGAATTTCGTAGGATAGGTCTTTCTTGCTGTGCAAAACTTGCAAGTCATGATCATCATAGGAATGCAAGTCATGATCATCATAGGAATGAATGTCAGGTTGATCTTTGCTAGATTGCACCCAAACAATCTTAATTCATTTCACAGTTTCTTCATTCTCAGTAGTTTTCTTGTTCCAAATTATTTTCTTCTGAAGTTGGTTGACATCTAAAATTTGAGTGTATTCCATATCTGTCATTCTGTACTTGTTGGAGGTCATTGTTGCAATTGTATACCAGCCAATGGGATCAAGAACATCCACATGTTTACTTTTTCTTCGGATACTGGCATTCACTGAGTCTACTTCGATTTGTGAATGTCCAGCCTCAAAAAAGCATTGGTCAATATTTGGAATGTCCAGTGTATTCTCTTTGCTGTTGTCTCGTCCCACATGTAGCGATCAGTTTTGTTTTCTCCTACATTAAGAACTGTAAGATTGTACACATAGAGCCTTCTTTTATAGAATACTGTATTTGCATTGACTTTAGGGCAGTAAAGCACAGCTTGTGAGTCAAATTCAGCTATCAAAGATTCGCCTTTTCTTACACTTTCTTTCTTAATGTTCTTAATTTACCTTGCCATTTCTTTCCTTTTCAAATGCTCTTGTTGTTCCCTTTTAAAAACCTTGTCTTCCGTTCTCTCAGCCGAAAGGTGTGAAAACTTTAAACGTTTATCACGCATATCTTTGTGTGGCCTGTGGAATTTCAGATTCAATTCCTTTTTGAGTATCTCGTCATAGCCTTGTTCCCTGTATAAATCATACATTACCTCAATACTCATATCGGCAGGTAAGTAATCTGCTGTACATTGTTTCCTCTTGTATGAGAAGGAGGGGTAGGAAAATTCTTAATGTGTTTCCTTATAGCCTCTTTACCTTCTTCTGGTCCTTTATACCTGACTCGTGACATACTTTTCGCTCTTTCTCAATTACATGATGTTCATCTCATTTTTCAATAGCATTTCTCACAAAGGTTTCAGAATTGTCAAATGTCTTGACACTAACTGTATACACACTTGATTTTTTTATTAGACAGAATTTCTTGGTCCTCTTCCTTAGTGAGTTATCCGATTTTGTCCTCACACTTTGTTTCTCTTCTTTATCGTTTTCTTGTTCTGTTACTGTTCTCAATACCAACATTGTCATCTGCAATTTCCCTGTCCTGATTGTGGTGATTTACTTGTGCACTAGTTGCATCCTTAGCAGTTTTTGTGACATTCTTTACAAGGGACGTTCCATGTTCAACACTGCTGTCTGTAACAATAACCTGACAGGTATTTACAGGAAGGGAAAAGAAAATTAACTGAAACTGCTCTAGCGTCTAGTAACTGGCTCCTCACCAGAATCTGTAGTGTTGTCTGGTTCACAGGAGGGATCATCATCTGTATCTGAACCAATGAATGTCCTGAGCATCTCCAAATCACGTTCTTCCTCAGCCATGAATATAAACAATGACAATAATGATGATGTCAACAGCAGTGATAGCAATAATAATTATTATTATAATAGTAATAATGACAACAGCAGTAATAGCAATAGTAGTAATAATAATAATTTTTATAGTACTTACTAACGGAATATATACACTAAGAAACAGGTTCTAATAGTTACAAGATTCCATTAAATTCTGTTCCTTCTCCAGGTACATTTTCACCATCCTTCTTCCTCTGGACTACATAGCGCTCCTACTTGCTTGGAAGCCCATTCACAACTGTAACAATATTTATCTTCTTTGCCAGGAGATAGCATTTCATTCTTGTCACAGAGCGACGGCGGCAATGCGTCTAAAGAGAAGCAGCGGGTATAGCAAATTCTAACAGTTCTATTTGGATCAGAGAAACCTAATAGCTGTTCGGTTAACAATGCGTCCTATGGTTTAAAAACGGATCACCTCTTCCGTCTGTCTGATTCTTACGATTCTTCGTAAAATGTAGATACGTTGACAACTAAAACGGAAACAACATAAGAAACGCTCGTTTGATCGTAAAGTAGGTCTTGATTCCGTATACCTTTTGCCATAACAACTCGAAAATGGCAAAAATGTAGTTACATCTGTCTGATTCTAATGGCCGAAAGTTGTTAATCGCCACGTTAAACATCAGCATCAGTGTAGGAATTTTGAAAAATCTGTGGTGGCTGTGAAATAAAAACAACATTATATCTGAACAAACGAGAATTCTGGCCCACGCTTCAAACTACTGATCTCTGTGATAAGAAAATCAAAGTAAATTAGAATCTGTGATAAAAACTTCGGAAGACACACCGGCTATGCGCATAAAGGCGAGCACGTGATAAAGAAAATTCACAGAAAAAGACTTCTTGTAGTTTACTGGCCGATGATGGCAATACAAGCAACGCTGGATAGAGTCCTCCAGAGCGTTCTACGGAAATAGAGGGTTCCACCTAAGTAAACGTAATTTCCCTGATGTGATCGTGTCGTAATCCAACCAATCACATACCGTCCGTAGTGCATTAAAGCGAGTCCCTCGCCAGTTCCACGACAGTCAATTCATGACGACAATGATAGACTGAATCATCAGAAGATCGAGATTTTTCCCGAATTTGACGCGCGAAATTTACCTAGAACTTTTTTCTATCCAAGAATCTATCGTAACAGACTTCTTGCCCAAGGAAAAGTAGTGTTTATTCTTACTTAATAGAATTTTATGATGATATTCTAGGCACTGGTTGATAACGGTTGATTTACTTCGAGGATTTACTCCTTTGTGCCGCTGATGTTCGCTGCATCTATCTTCCGTTCTTTCGGTAGCCTACGTATGGAATGCAGAAGACACCTCGCTTTAGGAATCCTAGATCATCTTTGAAATTACAGAGAAGACTTTATCTTTGCTGACGAAACGAAATACGTTAGTCAACCAAGCCGGGAAAACCGGAGGAAAGACAAGGTTAAAATTCCCTCTATTTCCAGACCTTTCGTTAGTCTAACTATAGGATAGTTATAACATAAGAGCAGCTGCTCGCGAAACCTGATATACACTACTGGCCATTAAAATTGCTACACCATGAAGAAATGCAGATGATAAACGGATATTCATTGGACAAATATATTATACTAGAACTGACATGTGATTACATTTTCAAGCAATTTGGGTGCATAGATCCTGACAAATCAGTACCCAGAACAACCACCTCTGGCCGTAATAACGACCTTGACATGCCTGGGCACTGAGCCAAACAGAGCTTGGATGGCGTGTACAGGTACAGCTGCCCATGCAGCTTCAACACGATACCACAGTTCATCAAGAGTAGTGACTGGCGTATTGTGACGAGCCAGTTACTCGGGCAACATTGACCAGATATTTTCAGTTGGTGAGAGATCAGGAGAATGTGCTGGCCAGGGCAGCAGTTGAACATTTTTTGTACCCAGAAAGGCCCGTACAGGAGGTGTAACATGCGGTCGTGCATAATCCTGCTGAAATGTAGGGCTCCGCAGAGATCGATTGAAGGGTAGAGCCACGGGTCGTAACACATTTCAAATGTAACGGCCACTGTTCAAAGTGCCTTTAACCAATGGCACCCCATACCATCACACCTGGTGATACGTCAGTATGGCGATGACGAATACACGCTTCCAACGTGCGTTCACCGCGATGTCACCAAACACGGATGCGACAATCATGATGCTGTAAACAGAACCGGGATTCATCCGAAAAAATGAACTTTTGCCATTCGTGTACCCAGGTTCGTCGTTGAGCACACCATCGCAGGCGCTTCTGTCTGTGATGCAGCGTCAAGGGTAACCGCAGCCATGGTCTCCGAGCTGATAGGCCATGCTGCTGCAAACGTCGTCGAACTGTTCGTGCAGATGGATGTTGTCTTGCAAACGTCCCCATCTGTCGACTCAGGGATCGAGACGTGGCTGCACAATCCGTTAGGGCCATGCGGATAAGATGCCTGTCATCTCAACTGCTGGTGATACGAGGCCGTTGGGATCCAGCACGGCGTCCCGTATTACCTTCCTGAACCAACTGATCCCATATTCCGCTAAGAGTCATTGGATCTCGACCAACGCGAGCAGCAATGTCGCCATACGATAAACCGTAATCGCGATAGGTTACAATCCGACCTTCATGAAAGTCGGAAACGTGACGGTACGCATTTCTCCTCCTTACACGAGTCATCACAACAACGTTTCACCAGGCAACGCCGGTCAACTGCTGTTTGTGTATGAGAAATCGATTGGAAACTTTCCTCATGTCAGTGCGTTGTAGGTGTCGCCACCGGCGCCAACCTTGTGTGAATGCCCTGAAAAGCTAATCATTTGCATATCACAGCATCTTCTTCCTGTCGGTTAAATTTCGCGTCCGTAGCACGTCATCTTCGTGGTGTAGCAATTTTAATGGCCAGTAGTTTATTACAACGGGTTAATGCGGAACCGATTTACGTAAAATAGAATTAGTTCCAGTTTTGGTGACTATGTGAAAATCTGGCTCTGTATAGCATCTCGTCAATGTCTCCAGTGCTCATACTGAACAAACCGTGTATGCCGCGGTTAATAACAAAATCAACGTTATTCGTTTGTCACATGTTTGACATTTTCTGCCCACGACCACTTCCTAACCTATACTATGGAAACATTCCAATATGTTTCTCTTGCATTACTGCGCGAGGTTTGTATCTGGTGGCCAAAACTGGAACTAATGTTTTCCAGCGTAGATCAGATCCTAATTAATGCATTAAAATACGATAACTATAGCCCACTTGGAACCTCTGTGAGTGGGTGCACATTAAGCATAATCACCTGGTACTTTCGGGAAACATAACTCCATCCTCCAAATGTACTGGAAAACGGACATCACTAACAGCTCTTACTTCAGCAACAGGTGGCTTCCTACAACGGCCGCAGACGATCTCCGCAAGGATAAAATAGGTTGACAGTTCCAATTAAATAGGGAAAAGTCCCAGAAAAAGGATCAGTCAAACTGCTATGGGAGCTAATAAGCAAATAACCTTTATTAAAACTTAATTATATCCCCTTCGTTTGCTGAACACCACCTCTAGCTATCTAAAGGAATAACGATCTGATATAAGGCTCTTCCTATCAAGCATATGCACGTTCAGAAAATCTCGATACCCAACCAAAACTGCTCCCCCAGACGGGAAACCTCCTTTGCTTTCATACAAGTTAACTTTTATTGAGAAGAATGCTTTGTTGGTCAGTGACCACTAACGTCAGACATACGCTTCGAAATACCATTTTTACTGAAGAGTACTGCCCCCTATACCTCATTAAAGCTGAAAACCGGCTTTTTCTTTTTACAGTATCCAAGCAGCTCGGCAAAATTTATCTATTACGGTTAGCTACTTCAGTCAACTTATGGAACATAATTCAGGTATTTCTACTGACCCCTCCATGCTACCGTTAAACCACCCATGTGCAATGAGCTGCTTCCTGCCATGGATTCTGAAAGTTTATTTCAAGTATGTGCATGATAACACTGGATGTGCTGATGTAATCAGTCACCATTGAAATCAGCGTCGTGCACCAAGCCCACTACTCATTTAGACAGATTGCAGGAAGACTGGCCATTCATCTCGGTCATAGGTAAATGCTTACTTCCCAAGAACACCATTATCTCCACGATAGGCACACGCCTGCTTCCCAAATACACCATCACCTCCACGCGGGGTAATAGCCTGCTTCGAAAATATATCATTAACTCCATCATAGACAACTTGCTACTTCCGAAAGATACCAGAGATCCCCTCTGACGTACACAGTATTCACTGATGTAGGAAATTAAATGTCGTTGTTGATGTACCAGAAAATCATTCACATTTCTTGATGTCTTTCACTTTTGATCAACGTGTTCCTATTTCACTTACACACTTACAACTGTTGACCCAAGGGTCATTTAAAGAGCTGACGTGACTGGAGACGTTGTAAAACCTTTGTATACCAGTTCAGAAGAGGCAACGTCGTATGTGAGATTTACATGGAGTGGAATTTTGGCTGGGGTTTGTGCAAACATGGAGTTCAGTTGAAGAATTGTTTTGTTGGCATCAAAATTTTCAATTCAGAGAAGATAAACAAGCACGAAATTCCCTTTGGATAACAAGAGAACAAGGTCGAGTTTAGAACACATTCAGTGTAGCCAGCAGGCTACTGCATACATTCCGAGAGGTCTGGCACTGTCCTGTAATCAAGAATGAGAACAGAAAACGTACATTCATAAGTCATTTTGAATCAGTGGGATAAATTCTAACTACATGTTGCACTGTTATTGGTACCGACGCCTATGTCACCAACTACCACTACCAACTGAATAACTACTTATAAAACACATCGATGACAATCGGTTACAAATATGACAATTCATTCGCATAACACAATAATGAAACAAAATCTTAAAGCAGATGAGTCAACCACTGATTCAGCAGCAAGAAGTTAATGCACAACCAGCCCTTAGAACTACTGGACAACTGATTCATGGTCGTGATGAACACGACCAACTTCTGTTTAAGTTACTTAATGATATGCATAGTGTGTAATGACACACACATTCTGTTCAACACTGTTCTGCTTGTTTCCCCTGAACTAACGAGTAGTAAATCCACAATTGTAACCTCTGGTCAGATCAGCATCTCGTATGTCTTATTCAACACATATCGATCCTCTTCCCCAATATTTCCTAACAAATCACTAAACCTATTATTAGAAAGCATGCCTCTTGCTTTTAACATCTGCACTTGTGTCTGCCAAGGTGAGTTACCCTGCAAGAACTGCACAACTAGTTCTAATTCAGATAGGGCAGTGCCGATAACACGAATAGTACCACTCACATGCTTGCTCTGCACTTCAGTAAAGCGCATCAGCTCATCCATAACTCGTTAAAGTGACTGGATGTACACTGCCACCGCTGGAACCTGCCTGTACATACTTCACGTGGGAGCTCGTCCTTTCTAAGGCAAGCAACATCCAGCATGTCCCTAAATGCCATGACTAAAACAGCCCACAGGAAAGCTAGATACAGTAAAGTATTTATTCTATAATACTATCGGGCTTCACCCCCACACCACCACAATGGACAACCACTCCCTTCTACCAGTGTGGAGTGGGACCTGGGCTGGGGTTACACAGATGTGGGGCCCAGTTTAACAGTAATTTTGTTTAGCATCAAAATATTCAGTTAGCAGAACATTAGCAACTTACAATAAATAAATACTATCTCCTGTAGCCTGAAAGAATTTAAGTAGGGCTAAGCTAACTAAGCAAAAAATATCCTTTTAACATCAGCATAACAGGGTGAAATAAAGAAGAAATTCAGTCTGGCCATACAACAGGCGATCGACAACGTATGCTTTGAAATGCCTGGCTCACTGCCTTAATAAAAAAGGCAACAAAATACTTATTATACCCAAGGATTATTAAAATATTTGGGATCAATAATGTAGCCTCTAAGTACATCTCGCTCTAGTATTGCAATACAAAATCAACTCTTAAAACGACTGAATAAAAAACTGATTCATGTTCGCGTCAGATACAGCCAACTTCAGTTTCAATTACTTAATCACACCCACAATGTGAACTGACGCAGTTATACCTGCTCTGTATAGCAACACTCACTGACAAGAGCCCCGCAAGCAATAAATAAAAGAAGTCATTGCAGACAGGATTCGGTTTTACAAGTAACTGCTCTCAGAATACACACACACGTAATAACGTGCTCCACTACAATAAAAAACCCACAAGGCTACCACCATCAGTTCATCTACATCTACATTTATACTCCGCAAGCCACCCAACGGTGTGTGGCGGAGGGCACTTTACGTGCCACTGTCATTACCTCCCTTTTCTGTTCCAGTCGCGTATGGTTCGCGGGAAGAACGACTGTCTGAAAGCCTCCGTGCGCGCTCGAATCTCTCTAATTTTACATTCGTGATCTCCTCGGAAGGTATAAGTAGGGGGAAGCAATATATTCGATACCTCATCCAGAAACGCACCCTCTCGAAACCTGGCGAGCAAGCTACACCGCGATGCAGAGCGCCTCTCTTGCAGAGTCTGTCACTTGAGTTTGCTAAACATCTCCGTAACGCTATCACGGTTACCAAATAACCATGTGACGAAACGCGCCGCTCTTCTTTGGATCTTCTCTATCTCCTCCGTCAACCCAATCTGGTACGGATCCCACACTGATGAGCAAAACTCAAGTATAGGTCGAACGAGTCTTTTGTAAGCCACCTCCTTTGTTGTAAAACTGAAGTATAGGTCGAACGAGTGTTTTGTAAGCCACCTCCTTTGTTGATGGACTACATTTTCTAAGGACACTCCCAATGAATCTCAACCTGGTACCCGCCTTACCAAGAATTAATTATATATGATCATTCCACTTCAAATCGTTCCGCACGCATACTCCCAGATATTTTACAGAAGTAACTGCTACCAGTGTTTGTTCCGCTTTCATATAATCATACAATAAAGGATCCTTCTTTCTACTTATTCGCAATACATTACATTTGTCTATGTTAAGGGTCAGTTGCCACTCCCTGCACCAAGTGCCTATCCGCTGCAGATCTTCCTGCATTTCGCTACAATTTTCTAATGCTGCAATTTCTCTGTACACTACAGCATCATCCACGAAAAGCCGCAGTTGCGAAGGAATTCAGTAGTGCTCGTTATGATCACCAGAATCCATTCCTTTGTTTGGTGTGAAATTGCTGTATGTCCAGCAATGGTAAGACTGCTACATGTCCAGACGGCTGTTATGCAACGGCAGGTCTGTCTGCATTGCCCGTCGTCTTGTCTGGTAACGGTCCCACACACATAGTTCTTTAGGCACCTCAGACTTGGCTCTACCCAAGACTCGCGTCTTCGATTCATTCCAGCAATTGAAACCGAAATTGCCTCTCCCAGCTTGTATGTTGTGTGGCCCGTCACCAAGTACAGCCCGTGCCGACAGTCTTGGATGCCGTCAAGACCCGCTCGGGCTTGCGCTGACTGCAGACGCGCTGCACGCTCTGACTGTGGACACAGCACTGGCTTGCAGGAGATGGTGCTATAGTTGAAGTCACTAACGATGGCGGTCGAGATTAGACTTGTCCTGCACACCTACGTCACGTGTTCTCCAGCAGCCAATAAGCGTTCAGTAGCGTTCTGAGCTTTCTGCTGTGAATATTGTTTGCAATGTGAGCATTAAATGTGATCTTATCAAGTTATTTAGAGAATTTTTATCGCACTTGTTGCGAGTTGTCGTTGCTGATGGTGGTGGCACAAAAGCTGTACCACACTATAAGATTACAGAAGGCGCAATACGAAGGAATTATTCGAATGGGACGGAAATCGGTGGATATGATGTCAACGTAAAGACAAACAACTTATTGCAATTAAAAAAAATGGGATGAATTATTCAAGAGAAAGAGCTTCACAAATTGAGAAAGTCACTAACGTGGTAGGTTCTTCTCTGGCCCTTATGCCATCAGTTATAACTTGCTGTTTATTGAGAGAGTAATAGGAGTTCATCCTGAGGTGTATCGTGCCAAATTTCGTCCAGCTGCTGCATTAGCTGGTCAAAATCACTAGCTGGTTGTAGGGCTCCAGCCTGTAATGTTCCACTTCTCAGTTGTCTCAACTGGGGAGAGATCCGACGATCTTGCTGGTCAAAATAGGATATGGCATACACGAAGAAAAGCAGTAGAAACTCTCACCTTGTATGGGTGGGCATTTTCTTGCTCAAATGTAGGCCCGAGATGGCTTGCCTTCTTGGGCGAAGAATATAATGGTTTAGCGAATGACAGCTAAAGGTGACCTCCTATGAAATAGAAGTGTCACCGCAGACCGTCGCTCTTGGTTGTCGGGTCGTATGACTGGCGATAGTTTGGCATCCTTCCAGTGTCCGGAGCATCTCCAGACACGTCTTCGCCAGACGTCGGAGTGTGGAAGCTCCTTCACTGGAGCAGAACTGTCTTGAGGGATGACCAACAAAGACATGTCTGAAGATGCCCCAGCCAGAAGCTGGCTTACCAGTCTGACTGTCCTCATCCATACGGCCCGATAACTAGGAATAATGGTCTGGGTGCCATTTCTTCTGATTGCAGGACCTCTGTGGTTGTCATTCGCTGCAGCCTTACAGCACAATACAGCAGTACGTTTACGACATTCTACACCTCGTTTTGTTGCCCCTCATGATAAGCTATCCTCGGCTTACATTTTAGTAAGATAATGCTCGCTCGCACACGGCGAGAGCTTCTATTGCTTTTCTTCGTGCTTGCCAGACTACTTTGGCAAACAATTTCACCGGATCTCTCCCTAGCTGAGAACGTTTGGAGCATTATGAGCAGGGTCCTCAAACCACCTCTGGAGTTTGACGACATAACGCGCATTTTGGCACGATGTATCTTAGGAGGACGTCCAACACCCATATAAATCAATGCCAAGACGAATATCTGCATGCATAAGTGCCAGAAATGTATCAACGCGTCATTGACTTGCTCATTTGTGAAGCTCTTCCTCTTGCATAAATCATACAATTTTTCTGAAGCGGTCAAGCTTTGTTTGTCTGAACACATACATCACATGTACCGATTTCCATCCCATTCGAATAATTCCTTCACGGTACGTCTTTGTCTTGTCTTAGAGTCTATTTGGCAAAGTTTCTTCTCCGGTGCACTATTATGAAGGACCTGTGAAATGATGAACTATGAGCCTCGCATCCTGTTTACTGTGTGACTTTCGCATTCTGTTATGCACAAGTGATGTTTACCACAGAACACCAAACCGGAACACCGCCAGGAAAGTTGAAATTTCAGTTACTTTATAGTGCAACATGAAAAAACTTTATACGCAGAAAATTTTGTTAATATGAACGTATTATTCTACAGAGACGTTCTCTTCTTTCCCTCATACAGACAGTAAAAACGGTCTGTGGTGTCTATAACAAATGACAACAAGCTGTATGTATAGGTGTGTACACTAATAGAACGCAAAAAGAGACTGAGAATTTTGATGAGGACTGGGTCCACAACTGTATGTGTAGATGTGAACGCAATGTACTGTAATTACTGAAGGGACTCATTCTTCAGTTGGCAGTTAAAGATACCATTTCTTGCTAGTGTAATTTCGACACATAGATATTCTCTAGCGCTTTGGAAGGAAACAGTCACGAAATAGAATATCTACGAAGACAGTAACTTGTTCTCGAAAGAAAAGTTACTGTTGATGACCATGCAGCTTTACCCTGGAATAAATGATGACAACTGACAACCTCATCTGCCGACAGGTGTTGTTGATATACCTCGATGTGGACAGCTGATAATGTGTACCCCGACCGGGACTCGATCCCGGGATCTCCTGCTTACATGGCAGACGCTCTATCCATCTGAGCCACCGAGGACACAGATGAATAGCGCGATTGCAGGGACTTATCCCTTGCACGCTTCCCGTGAGACTCTCATTCCCAACTGTCCACAATTCTACATATGTATTGTCTCACGGGAAGCGTGCAAGGGATAAGTCCCTGCAGTCGCGCTATTCATCTGTGTCCTCGGTGGCTTAGATGGATAGAGCGTCAGCCATGTAAGCAGGAGATCCCGGGTTCGAGTCCCGGTCGGGGCACACATTTTCAGCTGTCCACATCTAGGTATATCAACAACACCTGTCGGCAGCTGAGGTTGTCAGTTAGTCATCATTTATTCCAGGGAAAAGCTGCATGGTCATCAACAGTAACTGTTCTTTCGAGAACAAGTTAGTGTCTTCGTATATATAGTTAAAGGCTACCCAGCCATTGACCTTCGTCTGTGCGAATGCGAAAAGGTTGCCCAAACTCTTACGGGAATCGCCAAAGCCTGCGCGAGTAAAGAGTGGGTGGGCAAATTTCTATAAGGTACAAAATATATGTGGACATGTTTTCAGTAACTGTAATAGCTATATGCAGTGTACCTACATCATATCTGGTCAACCGATGTACAACATGATGTCACGAATATTGGACTGTAGGTGAAATCAAGCAGTCGATGGAATGGGAGCTGTAATGACATGAAGTGGAAGCTAGCGAGGAATCAAATTCATGGCAGGGACAGGTACAAACCATATACCAACTAACAGATCTTAGGATAGAGCTTCTACATTTGTCAGAGAATACTGTGTAGGCTCGTAATCAAAGAAGCGACAAGGAAGCGTCGTCAGAGCCATCACTAAGCTCAGATTGTAACCAGTAGATTGTTATGAATCGTCCGTGATTCATATGTACCTAGTTATCGGATAAGAATATAAACCGACAGACTGTCGACTGGTGTACTACCGATCCTTAAAGTGCTGAAAAAGTATACTGCGCTAATAACGATCGCCAACATTGATTAATACTAATTAGTGTGCTGCGTTTGTCAGCATCTGTGAAACTGAAATTTATTGGCACTGGAATTATTAAGTGGAATACTGTGGCCGTAATAGGTATGAAACTAACTCTAGGATTTTAACTGAAATTTCTTAGTAATTAATGAAACATATGTTGGCGACGAAGGTCATTACCCAGGAGGGAGCTCAATTGAATTTGCAAGTGATTATTTGATTTTAAAAAAATCTAAGAAAAAACTGATTTTCTAATAGGTCCAGCACATGGTGTAGGAATCACTGAGACGAATGACCTCACAATAATGTCCATTAGCACTATACTTCACCGGCCACCCCGCTCTAATGATCAAAGTTTACTACCAAGAAATACAGGGGGATTAAAGTTTCGCTGATTGAGCCAGTGTAGACGGAAAACTATTTACTGTGTGGCTACCCAACATTAAAGGAATGAATTTCAGACTGTGAATTACTGGATTTTCGTTGTTAACAGTGTTAGTGTCATCTTTTGTCGATAGGCGCCAGTACTGGAACGGTAATGAAGGGTTGAAACAGAAGCATCAATGTGCATTAAAGATGCAGACAGTCAACGTGGACAAGTCGAGCAGGACTTTACTCGTAAAACTATCATATCAAAACGACGGCAATACTGCCGAAACTTCCTGGCAGATTAAAACTATGTGCCCGGCCGAGGCTCAAACTCGGGACCTTTGCCTTTCGCGGGCAAGTGCTCTCCATCTGAGCTACCCAACCACGACTCACGACCCGTCCCCACAGCTTCAGTTCTGCCAGTACCTCGTCTCCTACCTTCCAAACTTCACAGAAGCTCTTCTGCGAACCTGCAGAACTAGCACTTCTAGAAGAAAGGATATTGCGGAGACATGACTTAGCCACAGCCTGGGGGATGATTCCAGAATGAGATTTTCACTCTGCAGCGGAGTGTCCTTTCTTCCAGGAGTGCTAGTTCTGCAGGTTCGCAGAAGAGCTTCTGTGAAGTTTGGAAGGCAGGAGAAGAGGTACTAGCAGAACTGAAGCTGTGAGGACGGGTTGTGAGTCGTGCTTGGATAGCTCAGATGGTAGAGCACTTGCCCGCAAAAGGCAAAGGTCCCGAGTTCGAGTCACGGTCCGGTACACAGGTTTAATCTGCCAGGAAGTTTCAAACCTGTGCACACTCCACTGCAGAGTTAAAATCTCATTCAGCAATAGTGCTGCTGCTCTTCACGAATATCGATGCATTAACGAAATACGTATAGGTCCTCTTTCCATACTATGGTTGAACAAATCGATTAAAAGTTCGAACTGGCGAATAGTTAGAGACTGCATCACCATCAAGACAGACGGCTAGCCGTCAGTGATTGCTTTGGGAATGGAAGGACCAGGCAACGTAAAACTGAATAACACTTGTAGCAATAACGTAGTTTGTTACACCTGCATGTGCTGCGGTAAACTGACAAAACAACAATCTTAACAAATCAATGGCGCTGCTCCAGTACAACACAATTAGCCTGCTCTCTCACGGCACATCAAGAGGTAGTATTCAAACTCAGGCATCGCCGATTAGTCTGGACTCGCTGCAGCACAAACTGGCTGCCGGCTGCTGTGGCCGAGCGCTTCTATTCGCTTCAGTGCGGAACCGCGCTGCTGCTACGGTTGCAGGTTCGAATCCTGCCTCGGGCATGGAAGTGTATGATGTCCTTAGGTTCGTGAAGTTAAAGTAGTTCTAAGTCTAGGGGACTTATGACCTCAGATGTTAAGTCCCACAGTGCTTAGAGCCATTTTTGAGCAAACTGGCTGGGTAACTTTTACGACACATGTACAAAGATATCTTAAAACACATATAACAGATGGCAATACACTGGCTGACTCACACTGTTAATAAAACAGGCAATTCTTAAATGTAAATGAGTTGCCCAGATATCAGGTTATACCTCTTCTAAATTCCTAGTATTAAGATGATGACTCAGATTAAAATCAAAAGTACCTTCCTTGGAATGATACTAACCGATAGAATTCTAACGAGACGCGGGTGGAAAGTTTGCCAGGTAACACCCCACGCCACATTTCAATAAATGAACAATAACAGCAACATTTGAGACAGTTCCAAACATAAAACAATTTTTAAATTCAGACTGAATTTGATCACTACCACATAATAATCGGAACAAATTATTAGTGCCACACAAACTAGTTTCGAACCAGAAGTAAAATTACATAGGAAAGTAAACATTTGGCATGCAGTAACAGGACAATTTAAATAACCCTCGAAAGCTGACTGTTAAAGACAGGAAGGACGACCTCATGCATAAATACGCGCCACGAGGGACTGAACTGTACCGCTGATCAAGACACTACATCTTCTGAAACTTTCAAATTAATACTGCTTTTGCCAAAAAGCTGCTAAACGTCGCTGACACAGTGGGACACATTCCTGAATGTTGATAAGTGTCAGATACACAACATGCCCGCCGAAACTAAATTCTGACCTGTAATATTTTCACTCCAGTTCACACAATGCAGCCGAGCAACCACAATTTACGTCAGTTCAAAACTGGACTCACCCAGTACAATATTTTGCGGTAGCCTTGCCGGCGGTAGTAGGCTCTTGTAGGTGTCGTGGCTGACCGTTCCCTCCTCTGTGAGCTTCTCACCATATGAGCTCCTTTCCACGCCTGAGCTCGTGTGGTACTGCTGATCTGATGTATCCCAAGTGTCAGTGTGATCGCCCACGCTCTGACATCAACTCAGTCTGTGTGTCCATTTACCAGAAAGGAAACCTCCTGCCTGCATGCTATAGCTGTGCTGCCCTTTCCAACTTGTCAGTCCGACATCTCTCCTCTCTGTCCACTGCTACGTGCCCTCTCGTTCCACTCGCCAAGCATGCTAACAGAATATGGACAGAAAACCTCCGATCCAGAGGACGAAGCTGCCTCAGACAGTGGCACAGTATCCTCTTCAGGCAAGCATATCCTGCCCCAGACTCATCCCTTTCTCTAACTTCTGTCACACTAAGAGACTTTGACAAATTCTAGTAGCGCCTCCTGGCGGTGGGTGCTCCCAGGTGTAGATTCTGATGACATGGCTCAGACTCCATCCCCAAATCCCCGGGATGATGCTGACAAGCAGCTACAAAGAGCATCTGCCTTACCCTGACTCAAATGCATTCGGTGGTTCTATCCAGTCGATGGATTCTTGACCAGGAGATTGACAGGTGTCAGCACCCGGGGCACATGGGAAGGATCTATAAGCTGCAGCGACAGAGAAATGTGTCTATCTATGACCCCCAAAATCCGCAACATTAAAATTCCCGAGATGCCGGCCACGGTTTTGTCGTGCCACTTATCTCTGGTGTATATTTAACTTGACCCTTCAGCAGTTGTAATGAGTATCTTCTAGACTAACTTTTTCTGGCAACAGATTATTGACCGACCAGGCATTGGACAGTGTTGAATTTAAATAATGAAAAATAATTAGGGGAGCTGGATTTCCCGTATGAGCTTCCTGACACGCAGTGTGGAACCTTAACTTCAAACAGGGCAAGGAGTGTTACCATTTGGTCTGGGCGTTGGCAAAAAAGGTGATCAAAATAGCCTTTAAATTGTGGTTAACACTCCAGCAAAGAACGGTCGAGGATAACTCGGCGTGGTGGTGGTGTTAGTTACGCCATGTTGGAAACGACATTTGTGGAACTCCATTCACGCAAACGCCGGAGCGATGTCGCTAACTACTTCTATGAGATGTTCAAAGAGAAAATATGCCCTTTAAAAGACGAGTTCTGCCTCCTGCAGTTACCCCACAACTGGATATTAACCATATAAAAAACGAAGAGGCATCCTTAGCTACAAAATTATATTTGTGACCCCACTGAGTATGAAGCAGCAGTTCACCACAATAAATAGCCGGTCAATGGACTGATGGGTACACATGGACTGGAGAAGATCCCATCGACCGTAAGGACTGTGTCTAGAGCTGTTGCAAGCCTGACACTAGCCCACTAACCTCCGGCCATCCTTGAACGGCCAAGTAATAGCCCCTTTAATCTTATGGTCGGATCTCTAGACCTCCATGTGTCCCCATAGAACGGACTCGTGGTAGTGTTTGAAGACAGCCGGGAACGAAGGGAAGACTATACTTCCTTCCCGCTGCGTACGATAACAGAGCAATACCTTCTGCAACTCGTAGCACGGTGCCTTCTCCCCTGCTGTTACCCTCTTCTTGTTTGGCCCTAAACCATGCCCTTGTTCTTGCACATCGCTGAACAGGGAGCATATTCAGTTAACACTGAACGAACACTAAACAGTTCCCCAAAATCTTCAAAAAATGGTTCAAATGGCTCTGAGCACTATGGAACTTAATATGCATGGTCATCAGTCCCCTAGAACTTAGAACTGCTTAAACCTAACTAACCTAAGGACATCATACAACACCCAGTCATCACGAGGCAGAGAAAATCCCTGACCCCGCCGGGAATCGAACCCGGGAACCCGGGCGCGGGAAGCGAGAACGCTACCGCACGACCACGAGCTGCGGACCCAAAATCTTCAGAGTGAACGGTTTCTTCCTTTTCTTCTTCAGACATCCGATTAATGGGGTCGGCGATTACACTCTTGTGAACACTAATGTGCCCGACAGAAAAACAGAATTCCGAGATTCGCAGCGCCCATCGGGTGATCTGGCTGGTCTTATGCGGATGCGCTGTGTACAAACTAAGAGTATGAGTGTCCGTTTTGACTGTAACCTCCCCGTATTCCTAGAGAATTTAAGTTTAGAAAGGTGAAAAGTACAGCGTGAGCCGGAAAGTCATAGGTGGAATTCCTAGCAGTTTGGAGTGTCAGTCTGAACAATAAATTGCTGCACCAAGTCCAGAATGGCCAAGACCGGGCTGTTACTCTGTGGTGACTACAAGGCGTCAAAAGCAACTTGTTGGCTGTTCATTCATCTAAATGGCTCGCCTTCGTTGCGCAACTGGTTAAAGTAAACCGCAAGTGCCGCAAACTTGCAATCAGAATTGTAGTTGTTGTTGTGGTCTTCAGTCCTGAGACTGTTTTGATGCAGCTCTCCATGCTACTCTATCCTGTGCAAGCTTCTTCATCTCACAGTACTTACTGCAACCTACGTCCTTCTGAATCTGCTTAGTGTATTCATATCTTGGTCTCCCTCTATGATTTTTACCCTCCACACTGCCCTCCAATGCTAAATTTGTGATCCCTTGTTGCCTCAGAACATGTTCTACCAACCGGTCTCTTCTTCTTGTCAAGTTGTGCCACAAACTCCTCTTCTCCCCAATTCTATTCAATACCTCCTCATTACTTATGTGATCTACCCATCTAATCTTCAGCATTCTTCTGTAGGACCACATTTTGAAAGCTTCTATTCTCTTCTTGTCCAAACTATTTATCGTCCATGTTTCACTTCCCTACATGGCTACACTCCATACAAATACTTTCCAGTCTTGGCCGTTCTGGACTTGGTGCAATCGAACTTATGAAAGCAATAGGCCACATCGACATTTTGGGCTATGCCCTTCCTCATCTTGGATTGTTACAAGCTATGGATGCGCAGGAGCGTGAGTTTTCGCTTTTGGCTCTTCTACATATTATATCTTACCCGTCTTCCCCTCTAGCTTACGCCTTTTTCTCTTAGTATTTCGAACAGCTTGCACCACTTGACACTGTCATACTCTTTTCCCAGGTTGACAAATCCTATGAATGTGTCTCGATTTTTCGTACCTCCTTCTTCCATTGTCAATCTCAAAGTCAGAACTGCCTGTCTGATGCCTTTTCCTTTCCTAAAGCCAACTGATCCTCCTCCAACACATCCCCATTCTTCTTCTTTCAGTTTCTGTTTATTATTCTTGTCAACAACTTGGATGCTTGAGCGGTTATGCTGATTGTGCTATAATTCTCGCCCTTGTCGGCTCTTGCAGACTTCGGAATTTTCCCGAAAATAAGATGCTTTATCGACAGACACATAAATTACACATCCAGTGCGAATAGAGCTGTAAGCGAACTTTTACTTGACATCAACCGAAACAAAATCCAGGAGCCTGCAGCTCCGATTGATAATACTTACAAATTTAAGTCAGTAAAATAGCAGTCATAGCCTTGGAGTATTGCGCAAGCAGGATCTAGTAATATGTCTGCTTTAAATCAAACAAGGTAAAAAACGGTGCCGCGTGAATCAGACAAAACTACTGTGAAAATATGGCTCAGGGACTGACTCGTAAATGACTTTACGGTGTATTTTATTTAATTTTTTTTGTTTTGCACGTCTAATTCCGTAAGACAAAGTGAGGACTAAATCTCCAAGGTCATGGAACATGTCAGTACATGCATGGTAGTCAACTACCGGCCTATAGCCTGACCTTTTCCATTTAGCCACTAAAAAAATCAGAGAGGTGGACGGCCTAATCACTCGTTCGCACAGTAGCATCATAATCCGTGAGGCAAATGCCGTAATGGTATCTGATTAAAAGGACGACTGCTGTAATCTATCCTACTGGTCGCTCACAACTTATCAGTTGAAACATCAGGAAAGTCTTGCAAAATATGACGCAAACCTTGCTCCTCACCGGTCCCTATGAACGGGGAACGTCAAACCCTGCCGAGTCGGTACCTGCACTACATTGACACGTTAAATTGGAATACCTGTACAACCTAAATTTTTGTAGCGTTTGGAACTTAAAATGCAACTGTCTATTGTGATATCCAAATCTGTGCTTAAATTCTGAACAAACTCACTCCTCAATATCAGATTTGTACTCAAACCTTCTGCTACAATGAGTTCCAGAGGCCAAGAGAAATAATCAACTCTACAACAGACACTCGACGAACCAACGGAGAATAACGGGTAACTAATAACTGTCTTCCAAGCCTGAATAACAGAACACACAGACCAGTGCCTTGAGTACCAATCGCTGTTTAATAAAAAATCATTACACACCGAATCTGGCAAAACCCAGATCGGTTCGTTGAATATATCTTCAGCTGCTGAAGGGCGTTGATATATATCAACGGGGACAGGTGAAAATGTGTGCCCCGACCGGGACTCGAAAACGGGATCTCCTGCTTACATGACAGACGCGCTGTCCATCTGAGCCACCGAGGGCACAGAGGATAGTGCGACTGCAGGGACTATCTCGCGCACGCCTCCCGCGAGACCCACATTCTTATCTTACATGTCCAAACACTACATTCGTAGTGTCCCTACCCAACACACTCATTACTCGTGGAAGACATTCTTACCAAGTCCCGTAACAGTCCGGGTAATATGTGTACATATCCATACAAGTATATAGTTTTGGCCATATGGGCCATGATTTCCTTCTTCTTCTCTTACGGGACTTGTTAAGAATGTCTTCCATGAGTACAGAGTGTGATGGGTAGGGACACTACAAATGTAGTGTGCGGACATACACTCCTGGAAATTGAAATAAGAACACCGTGAATTCATTGTCCCAGGAAGGGGAAACTTTATTGACACATTCCTGGGGTCAGATACATCACATGATCACACTGACAGAATCACAGGCACATAGACACAGGCAACAGAGCATGCACAATGTCGGCACTAGTACAGTGTATACCCACCTTTCACAGCAATGCAGGCTGCTATTCTCCCATGGAGACGATCGTAGAGATGCTGGATGTAGTCCTGTGGAACGGCTTGCCATGCCATTTCCACCTGGCGCCTCAGTTGGACCAGCGTTCGTGCTGGACGTGCAGACCGCGTGAGACGACGCTTCATCCAGTCCCAAACATGCTCAATGGGGGACAGATCCGGAGATCTTGCTGGCCAGGGTAGTTGACTTACACCTTCTAGAGCACGTTGGGTGGCACGGGATACATGCAGACGTGCATTGTACTGTTGGAACAGCAAGTTCCCTTGCCGGTCTAGGAATGGTAGAACGATGGGTTCGATGACGGTTTGGATGTACCGTGCACTATTCAGTGTCCCCTCGACGATCACCAGTGGTGTACGGCCAGTGTAGGAGATCGCTCCCCACACCATGATGCCGGGTGTTGGCCCTGTGTGCCTCGGTCGTATGCAGTCCTGATTGTGGCGCTCACCTGCACGGCGCCAAACACGCATACGACCATCATTGGCACCAAGGCAGAAGCGACTCTCATCGCTGAAGACGACACGTCTCCATTCGTCCCTCCATTCACGCCTGTCGCCACACCACTGGAGGCGGGCTGCACGATGTTGGGGCGTGAGCGGAAGACGGCCTAACGGTGTGCGGGACCGTAGCCCAGCTTCATGGAGACGGTTGCGAATGGTCCTCGCCGATACCCCAGGAGCAACAGTGTCCCTAATTTGCTGGGAAGTGGCGGTGCGGTCCCCTACGGCACTGCGTAGGATCCTACGGTCTTGGCGTGCATCCGTGCGTCGCTGCGGTCCGGTCCCAGGTCGACGGACACGTGCACCTTCCGCCGACCACTGGCGACAACATCGATGTACTGTGGAGACCTCACGCCCCACGTGTTGAGCAATTCGGCGGTACGTCCACCCGGCCTCCCCCATGCCCACTATACGCCCTCGCTTAAAGTCCGTCAACTGCACATACGGTTCATGTCCACGCTGTCGCGGCATGCTACCAGTGTTAAAGACTGCGATGGAGCTCCGTATGCCACGGCAAATTGGCTGACACTGACGGCGGCGGTGCACAAATGCTGCGCAGCTAGCGCCATTCGACGGCCAACACCGCGGTTCCTGGTGTGTCCGCTGTGCCATGCGTGTGATCATTGCTTGTACAGCCCTCTCGCAGTGTCCGGAGCAAGTATGGTGGGTCTGACACACCGGTGTCAATGTGTTCTTTTTTCCATTTCCAGGAGTGTATAAGGTGAGAATGTGGGTCTCGCGGGAGGCATACGCAAGAAAGTCCCTGCAGTCGCACTATCCTCTGAGCTGTCGGTGGCTCAGATGGACAGCGCGTCTGTCATGTAAGCAAGAGATCCCAGGTTCGAGTCCCGGTCGGGGCACACATTTTCACCTGTGCCCGTTGATATATATCAACGCCCCTCAGCAGCTGAAGGTATTAAAATATAATTCTAATTTCGTTCTAGACAGATGCAGGTCATGAATGGATTCTGTTCTTTCGGACATGTCCATATTAGTACTTTACTCAATTGACCGGACGCCTCCACTCAACCATGCCTATTGTCAGCCTGCTTAACACCTCCAATACCGGCGACTAGACGATCCAGATCACTACAGTAGCCTCGCTTCGAACAAAAACAACGTGCTGTGCCCTGGTTTCACAATTTACTAGATGTTGGAAACAACTTCAGTTTCCGAAAAAAAAAGCTTTACATCGAAGCCTATTCTAGTCACCCCTCGAATGCAATTTTCACTCTAAGGCGGAGTGTGCGCTGATCTGAAACTTCCTGGCACATTAAAACTGTGTGCTACACTGAGACTCGAACTCGGGACCTTTGCCTTTCGCGGGCCAGTGCTCCGCCAACTGAGCTACCCAAGCACGACTCAATGACCGGACCTCACAATTTGACTTCCGCCAGTACCTCCTACGTTCCAAAATTCACAGAAGTTCTCCTGCGAAACTTGGAAGACTAGCACTACTGGAAGAATGGATATTGCGGAGATATGGCTTAGCCACAGCCTCGGGGATGTTTCCTGAATGAAATTTTCACTCTGCACCTGAATGTGCGCTGATTTGAAGCTCAGTTGGTAGAGCACTTGCCCGGGAAAGGCAAAGGTCCAGAGTTCGAGTTTCGGTCCTGCGCACAGTTTTAATTGCCAGGAAGTTTCAGATCAGCAAACACCCCACCGCAGAGTGAAAATCTCATTCTGGAAACATCCCCCAGGTTGTGACTAAGCCGTGTCTCCGCAATATCCTTTCTTCCAGTAGTGCTAGTTGTGCACGTTTCGCAGGAGAACTTCTTTGAAGTATGGAAGGTAGGAGACGAGGTATTGGCGGAATTAAAATTGTGAGGACGGTTCATGCGTCGTGCTTGGGTATCTCAGTTGGTAGAGCACATTCCTGCGTAAGCGAAGGTCTCGAGTTCGAGATTCGGTCCGGCACACAGTTTTAATCTGCCAGGAAGTTTCAAATCATTGCACAGTCCGCTGCAGAGTGAAAATCTCAATCTGGAAACATCCTCCAGGTTGTGGCTAAGCTATGTCTCCGCGATATCCTATCTTTCAGGAGCGCTAGTCGTGCATGTTTCACAGGAGGATTCTTTGAAGTATGGAAGATAGGAGACGAGGTACTGGTGGAATTATAATTTTGAGGACGGTTCGTGCGTCGTACTTGGGTAACAGAGTTGGTAGAGCACATTTCCGCGAAAGGCAAAGGTCCAGAGTTCGAGTTTCGTTCCGGCACACGGATAAAGTACACTACTGGCCATTGAAATTGCTACACCAAGAAGAAATGCAGATGATAAACGGATATTAATTGGACGAGTATATTATACTGGAACTGAGATGTGATTAAATTTTCACGCAGTTTGGGTGCATACATCCTGTCAAATCAGTACCCAGAACAACCACCTCTAGCCGTAATAACGGCCTTGATACGCCTGGGCATTGAGTCAGAGCTTGGATGGCGTGTACGGGTACAGTGGTCCATGCAGCTTCTACACGATACCACAGTTCATCACGAGTAGTGACTGGCGTATTGTGACGAGCCAGTTGTTCGGCCACCATTGACCAGACGTTTCCAATTTGTGAGAGATCTGCAGAATGTGCTGGCCAGGGCAGCAGTCGAATATTTTCTGTATCCAGAAAGGCCCGTACAGGATCTGCAACATGCGGTCGTGCATTATCCTGGTGAAATGTAGGGTTTCGCAGGGATGTAAGGAAGGTAGAGCCACGGGTCGTAACACATCTGAAATATAACGTCCACTGTTCAAAGTGCCATCAATGCGAACAAGAGGTAACCGAGGCGTGTAATCAATGGCATCCCATACCATCACGCCGGGTGATACACCAGTATGGCGATGATGAATACACGCTTCCAATGTGCGTTCACCGCAATGTCACCAAACAGGGATGCGACCATCATGATGCTGTAAACAGAATCTGGATTCATCCGAAAAAATGACGTTTTGCCATTCGTGCACCCAGCTTCCTCTTTGAATTCACCATCGCAGGCGCTCCTGCCTGTGATGCAGCGTCAGGAATAACCGCAGCCATAGTCTTCGAGCTGATAGTCCATGCTGCTGCAAACGTAGTCGAACTGTTCGTGCAGATGGTTGTTGTCTTGCAAACGTTCCCATCTGTTGACTCAGGGATCGAGACGTGGCAGCACGATCCGTTACAGCCATGCGGATGAGATGCCCGTCATCTCGACTGCTAGTGATACGAGGCCGTTGGGATCCAGCACGGCGTTCCGTATTACCCTCCTGCACCCACTGATTCCATATTCTGCTAACAGTCATTGAATCACGACCAACGCGAGCAGCAATGTCGCGATACGATGAACCGCAATCGCGATAGGCTACAATCCGACCTTTATCAAAGTCGGAAACGTGATTGTACACATTTCTTCTCCTTACACGAGGCATCCCAACTACGTTTCACCTGGCAACGCCGGTCAACTGCTGTTTGTGTATGAGAAATCGATTGGAAACTTTCCTCATGTCAGCTCGTTGTAGGTGTCGCCACCGGCGCCAACCTTGTGTGAATGCTCTTAAAAGCTAATCATTTGCATATCACAGCAACCTAACTAACCTAAGGACATCACACACATCCATGCCCGAGGCAGGATTCGAACCTGCAACCGTAGCGGTCGCGCGGTTCGAGACTGTTGCGCCTAGAACCGCTCGGCCACATCGGCCATCCGACTTTTCAAGTGACAGGATTCCAAACCAACCCAGGCGTCGCGCAGTAAACCGGACACACCGCAGCACAAACTGGTCAGTTAAAAGCACCGAGAACTTTCAGAGCACATATACAAAGATCTCTTAAAACAAAAATAACAAATGGTAATACATGGTGATTCAAAAAGAATACCACAACTTTAAAAATGTGTATTTAATGAAAGAAACATAATATAACCTTCTGTTATACATCATTACAAAGAGTATTTAAAAAGTTTTTTTTTCACTCAAAAACAAGTTCAGAGATGTTCAATATGGCCCCCTCCAGACACACGAGCAATATCAACCCGATACTCCAACTCGTTCCACACTCTCTGTAGCATATCAGGCGTAACAGTTTGGATAGCTGCTGTTATTTCTCGTTTCAAATCATCAATGGTGGCTGGGAGAGGTGGCCGAAACACCATATCCTTAACGTACCCCCATAAGAAAAAATCGCGGGGGGTAAGATCAGGGCTTCTTGGAGGCCAGTGATGAAGTGCTCTGTCACGGGCTGCCTGGCGGCCGATCCATCGCCTCGGGTAGTTGACGTTCAGGTAGTTACGGACAGATAAGTGCCAATGTGGTGGCGCTCCATCCTGCTGAAATATGAATTGTTGTGCTTCTTGTTCGAGCTGAGGGAACAGCCAATTCTCTAACATCTCCAGATACTGTAATCCAGTTACAGTAGCACCTTCGAAGAAAAAGGGACCAAAAACTTTATTGGCTGAAATGGCACAGAAAACGTTCACCTTAGGCGAGTCACGTTCATACTGAGTTGTTTCCCGCGGATTCTCAGTGCCCCATATACAGACATTGTGACGGTTGACTTTCCCGTTAGTGTGGAAAGTTGCTTCATCACTAAACACAATCTTTGAAACGAAAGATTCATCTGTTTCCATTTGAGCAAGGATATAATCACAGAAATCGATTCTTTTAATCTTATCAGCTGCAGACAGTGCTTGAACCAATTTCAGACGATAAGGTTTCATAACTAACCTTTTTCGTAGGACTCTCCATACAGTTGATTGTGGAATTTGCAGCTCTCTGCTAGCTCTGCGAGTCGATTTTCCTGGGCTGCGAACAAATGCTTGCTGGATGCGTGCTACATTTTCATCACTCGTTCTCGGCCGTCCAGAACTTTTCCCTTTGCACAAACACCCATTCTCTGTAAACTGTTTATACCAACGTTTAATACACCACCTATCAGGAGGTTTAACACCATACTTCGTTCGAAATGCACGCTGAACAACTGTCGTCGATTCAATTCTGCCGAACTCAATAACACAAAAAGCTCTCTGTTGAGCGGTCGCCATCTTAGCATCAACTGACGCTGACGCCTAGTCAACAGCGCCTCAAGCGAACAAATGTACAACTAAATGAAACTTTATAGCTCCCTTAATTCGCCGACAGATAGTGCTTAGCTCTGCCTTTTGTCGTTGCAGAGTTTTAAATTCCTAAAGTTGTGGTATTCTTTTTGAATCACCCTGTATATTGGCCAATCACACAGTTAATTAACGAGCCAATTCAGATAGATAAATGAGTTGCCCGCAAACCGAATGGAGCCTCTTCTAAATTCCCAGTATCAAGATGATGAGGCACAATAAGGTCAAAACCTCTTCCTTGAAATACACTATCCAGTAGAATTCCAGTGATAAGCGGATGTCCAGGCTCTGAGCACTATGGGACTTAACATCTGAGGTCATCTGAGGTCATCAGTCCCCTAACCTAAGGACATCACTCACATCCATGCCCGAGGCAGGATTCGAACCTGCGACCGTAGCGGTCGCGCGGTTCCAGACTGAAGCGCCTTTAACCGCTTGGCCACATCGGCCGGCCGGATGTCCAGTTTGCAATGTAGTGCCTCACCTCATGGTTCAATGAATAAACAATAAGAGTTCGGTAAAGTTTGATACAATTCCTAATAGACAATAATTCCATAAGCAGACACAATTTGCACAACCACACGTAAACCATAACTAGCAGAAGAAATTATTAGCTCTACACAAACTGGTTTTGACCTAGAGGTAAAATTACATGACCGAGTCCAGTTAATATTCGACGAACAATAACAGCGTAATTTATATAACCGTAAAAAGCTTATTACAAAAACAGAAAACAAGGATGACACTCTTGAATAAATGTGCATCATAAGAGACTGAGCTGTACCGCTGGACAAGCCACTACATCTCTTGAAACTTTCGGAACAGTTACTATCTTCATATAGTTAAAGGCTACCTGGCCATTGACCATCATCTGTGCGAATGCGCACACTTCGCCCAAACTCTTACGGGAATCGTGACTATAGTTGGCGCGAGTAATGAGTGAATGGGCAAACATTCTTTAGGAACATTACGAATGTAGGTTGTCGACAGTTGGGAATGTGGTCCCCACAAAAGGGATACGTCCCTGCAGTCGCGCCATCCCCTGTGCCTCGGTGGCTCAGATGGACAAAGCATACACCATGTAAGCAGGAGTCCCGGTTTCGAGTCCCGGTCGGGGAATACATTTTCAGCTGTTTCCATTGATGTATATCAACAACACATGTTGGCAGATGAGGGTTTTGATTAATTATCATTTCTTTCTAGAGAAGCTGCAAGGTCATCATTAGTACCTGTTCTTTCGGAACAGTTACTATCTTCATTTGGCAAACAGCTTAAACGTGGTTGACACAACGAATTACAATTCTGGATGTTTATAAATCTCAGCCACACAACATCCCCGCGAAAACTAGATGCCTGGGTGCAATCATTTCATTCTAGTCCTCAAAATGCAGCCGAGCAACCACAATTTAAAGCAGGTTAAATGCATGCTCAACCTGCTTAGGGGTTTCCTGTCGATACCTCGGCTGATAATCTGCTGCTGATCTGAAGGATTCTGGGTGTCGCTGTGGTGGTGGTGGTGGTTAGTGTTTAACGTCCCGTCGACAACGAGGTCATTAGAGACGGAGCGCAAGCTCGGGTTAGGGAAAGATTGGGAAGGAAATCGGCTGTGCCCTTTCAAAGGAACCATCCCGGCATTTGCCTGAAACGATTTAGGGAAATCACGGAAAACTTAAATCAGGATGGCCGGAGACGGGATTGAACCATCGTCCTCCCGAATGCGAGTCCAGTGTGCTAACCACTGCGCCACCTCGCTCGGTGGGTGTCGCTGTGATCTACCGCACTCCAATACAAACTCAGCCGGCGTATGCATTCCACAGAAGGAAAACTGCTAACGACTCACTACTGGTTCTTCCTTGTCGGCTCCGTACTCCTCCGCTCTGTCAACTGCACTCTGCCCTCTCGTTCCATATTCCCTGCGTACTCGCAGAACATGGACAAAGAACCTTGGACTCAGTTGGATGAAGCGGCCTCGGACGATGGAAAATCATCCGCTTAAAAAGTGAGCTTGTCCTTTCCCAAACTGACACTGTCCTTGGCCTTCCTTCATGTAAGACACCGCGACACACACCTAGCGCGTCTACTACTGGTGGGTGCTATCGGTTGTAGAATCTGTGGATTCCAGGAGCGTATCGCTACCTATTGATCCTCACAGCTTCTAGCTGTGGGGGTTATCTGAAGGATATGTTTGTCAACAAGACAGTACCACACGTTGGAGGCTGAAGATGAGCGAAGCGAGGGAGGTAGCCACCGTCATACCTGAGGTGTTTTGGACAACAGCAGAGCAATCTCTAATGCTGTTCCACGCTGTTGCGGTTGCAGATGGTCGTCACACTGATCACTGTTTGTAATCTACACTCATGCTCATATATTAAGGATAATGCTGATACATGGTGAAACAACGCTCTGGTGGGCGGTTTGCGAGTTTAAATCACCTCGGGGTATTACCACGTGGTGCACTTGACCTGCAGTCGTCACACGGTGGCGCTGGCAGGAGTCCGTATACGCAGAGGTGTGTTGGTACATGTCAGAGTAAGGTGCAGCGAGTAAGTGTGCAGACATTTTCAGACGTGCTAATGGTGACTGTGTCGAAAATGGCTCGAAGAACACAGATTAATGACGTTATGAGGGATAGAGTACTTGGGCGACTAGCGGCTGGTCAAACACAGCAGGTCGTAGCGTGGGCCTTCCGTGTGCCACAAAGTGTGATCTCAAGATTATGGCAACGATTCCAGCACACAGGAAACGTGTCCAGGCGCTACAGTACGGGACGTCCACAGTATACAACACCACAAGAAGACCGATATCTCACCATCAGTGCGCACAGACGGCCACGGAGTACTGCAGGTAGCCTTGCTCTGGACCTTACCGCAGCCACTGGAACAGTTGTCTCCAGACACACATTCTACAGACGACTGAACAGACATCGTTTATTCGGCCGGAGACCTGCAAGGTGCATTCCATTGACCCCTGGTCACAGGTGAGCCGGTAAAGCCTGGTGTCAAGAACAAAGTACATGGTCATTGGAACAGTGGTCCCAGGTTAGGTTCACGGACGAGTCAAGGTATAGTCTGAACAGTGATGCTCGCCGGGTTTTCATTTGGCGTGAACCAGGAACCAGACACGAACCCTTAATCTCCTTGAAAGGGACCTGTATGGAGGTCGTGGTTTCTTGGTGTGGGGTGGGACTATAATTGGTGCACGTACGCTCCTGCATGTCTTTGACAGAGGAACTGTAACAGGTCAGCTGTATCGGGACGTCATTTTGCACCAGTAAGTCCGCCTCTTCAAGGGTGCAATGGGTCTCACTTTCCTCCTGATGGATGATAACGCACGGCTCCACCGAACTGCCATCGTGGAGAAGTGGCCTGCCTGTTCTTCAGACCTAAAATCCATTTAGTACGTCTAGGACGTGCTCGGTCGACATACCGCTGCTCGTCTTCAAACCCCTAAGACACTTCACGAGCTCCGACAGGCACTGGTGCAAGAATGGGATGCTATACCCCAGCAGCTGCTCGACCGCATGGTCCAGAGAATGCCAATCCTTTTTGTGTGGCCTGTGTACGTGTGCATGGTGATCATATCCCGTATTGATGTCGGGGTACATGCGCAGGAAGCAGGGGCGTTTTGTAGCACATGTGTTTCGGGACGGTTTTCTCAACTTATCACCAATATCGTGGACTTACAGATTTGTATCGTGTGTGTTCCCTATGTGCCTATGCTATTAGCGCCAGTTTTGTGTAGTGCCACGTTGTTTGGCACCACATTCTGCAATTATCCTTAATTTACGAGCGTGAGTGTATAATGTAGACATGATACGCAACGAGCAAATATTACCCTCTCGTGTGGAAATTAAAATGTGTTTCATTCAATGGGTTGTTCGTTATTTTTCTTTCGCATGTAATTACAAATGTTTCCACAAAGTACCATTGTCCTACGATCGCTTGTTTTTCATGGGAGCGCTCTCGTTTAGCGAGATTTAAAATTATGATCACCTTGTATAAGAGCTAAGCACAAAAGACTTCACAATCAGCAGCAATTACATAAGGTAACGCTGAAAATGCGAAAGCCTAGACAGACATGAAAAGTCAATACCTGAGTGTAAAGCACAAAAGACTTCACAATCAGCAGCAATTACATAAGGTAACGCTGAAAATGCGAAAGCCTAGACAGACATGAATAGTCAAGACCTGAGTGTAAACTTTTACTACAGTTTGCCTGTATTAATACTTCAGTAACTTAATGAATATATTTATAATATAAATCTGGTGTATTACTTTCAATAACCTAGTAAAACTGATAACTTTATTAGAAGGGCACAATTTAAGTTTTGCTTCTTGCACATATAATATGTTTCAATTAAAGTCTTTCTCTTTTAATATCGCGACTGTTATTATAGTGACAGGAAAAGGATGCTACTGTTGGTAATAGTTATGCTGGTTAGATCATTAACTTAGGAAAGGATTAAAATTTTTACATGCACACCCTATGTTGTCCGGTAAAGTGATTCTACGACACTGGCAAGTCTACATTTCTAGCCTTCTTAAAGTGTACAGTCTTACTTTGGGATGTAGCTACTGACGGCGCGTTGTTATGGTTTCGCTGTGCACGAACGGTTATTTAGGCAAAGGCTCTTCTTCCAGTTACAGGAAAATTTTAATACACTTGGCTACACAGCACTCTTTGTCTCAAAATACTCTTGAAGTCTCTCCATGAATAAACATTGTACTGAGGCCCATACAACTTCATGCCCATCACATTCCAAGTGCTTTGGTGAACGGTTTGTTACCATACAGTTCACGTACACTTCTGTCCGCGTGCTCTAAGAGTTACTTGCCAGGACTTCTTTCACTTTCAACTCTCATCACCTCCCTTTCTTGGGTAACACAGATGTTAATACTGTATCTTAGGTTACTATACGATGTAAAGTCCCTGAAGTTGCCAGAGTGTCCATTCGCGTCATTTACAAAATAGATTTCAATAAAATGCAAGAAAGTTATTTTACAATAGTACAATTAATCATCATTGACGAGAAAATAAATACATCTATTATATTTATTACCAGACAGTAACAGTGAAAAATTCATAAAAACACTGTGCAAAGTGTGGATTACTATGTTCTGGTGTTACAGGATGATCGGTCACAAGCTCCATTAGTTAAAGCGATCACCCTCAAAATTTAAGAACACAACACAAGATAAGAGCACACCAGAAACTCTTTAGACTCCTAGTTCCAGGTTTTGTTCGCCACCTTCCGTCTCCTGCGCCGTCAGAGTGCTGAAACTATATCTCGCCCCTTGTTATTGGCTGGTGAAATATTAATGTCAGCCAATAAAAGATTCCTTCTCGGCCGTCCATTTCCTCCCGATTTCGAGTTCCCGGATGCTGAATTTCCACTGATTTGCTCGTTCCCGGTAATTACTCACACTATCCAGAGATGTGCCACCTAGCGGCGTGTTTACAAAGAATATCAGATGTTCGCTGAAAAATAGATGGTATTTTCTTATTTACAGCGAGCTGAGTATCCGTTATGTTTACTTCCCGTAGGCAAAATTGCAGCGAAGTAGTTTGTTTTTCACATGTCGAAAGAGCAACAGTCGGCTATCCCCTTCAGTTAATTCTGAGCCATTGACAGCAAGGCGGGATACTTCGTTCTCTTCAGTCTATCTGCACTGTTTTTATACCAAGCTTCGTAGAAACTGGCCCGTCCAAGTAAATACTCCAGCGGCTGCATTTGTTTATCGGATTGGTGCGTGTCGTTCGCAGTGTACTAGGTTGCTCCATTAACTGTAAACAGATTGGTGTGCAACACGTAAGGACGAAAATAAATTTCGCATGGTGTGTCACCGCCAAATAATATAGCTCGAGGAAACTTGCTTCAGTAGAGTACAGATGGTAACTAGAAGAAATAGGCAATGAGACGAACAGAAATGGCACTTTTATTTAAGCGTAATAATTACACTTATGTCATTGCGATTCATATGCTCCCCTGGATATTACAAATGAAGGGATATGGTTCTTAATAGGATGTGTAATCACCACGCTCGCCAATTGCTGTCTGCTAAGTGCTTCCATAATAACCACAAGATTGCTGTAGAATGCCTGTTTTAGGGATTCCACTCGTCCACCAGCGCGTTTCACAAACTCACACGTGTTGGATGGCATTTTAAAAAGTCCGAGGGTGGGCAGACCATTCTGTTCGCCAAATATCCTCTCGTTCCGATATCTCCAGCACCTGCAGTTACACACAGTCCTCCATAAAATTGAAGTCAGAGTCAAATGCACCCCTGAAAAGACCCAAATGCGGAGTATTATTATTATTATTATTATTATTATTATTTTGAGTCATCAGTCTTGTGACTGGCTTGATGCAGCACGTCACGAATTCCTTCATCTCAGTGTAGTATTTGCAACACAAGTTCTCAATTACTTGCTGGTTGTATTCCAGTCTCGTGTCTTCCCCTACAGATTTTTCCCTCTACAGCTCCCTCTAGTACCATGGAAGTCATTCCCTGATGTCTTAACTAATGTACAATAATCCTTTCCCTTCTTGGCTCTCAGCACTATGGGATCCTTTCCCTTCTCCTTGGCAGTGTTTTCCACACATTCCTTACCTCTTCCATTGTGCGCTGAACCTCCTCATTCCGTACCTTATCAGTCCATCTGATTTTCAATATACGTCTGAAGCATCCCATCTCAAATGCTCCAATTATGCTCTGCTTCGGTTTTCCCACAGTCTGTATCTCACTACCATACAGTTCGGAGCGCCAAACGTACTCTCTGTGAAATTTCTTCCTCAGATTATGGCATTTGTTCGATACTAGTATACTTCTGTTGGACAGGAACGCACATTTTTCCAGTGCTACTCTGCCTTTGGTCTCCTCCTAGCTCCATCCGTCATTGGTTATTTTGCTGACTAAGTAGCAGAATTGCTTTTCGTCTATTCCTAGCAATAAATACTGGTGTTAAGTTTCTCGCTGTTCTTATTTCTACTACTTCTCATTACTTTCGCCTTTCGTCGATTTTTTTCTCAATCCATATTCTATACTCATTAGACTGTACGTTCCAGTCAGAAGATCATTTAATTCTCTTTCACGTTCACTCAGGATAGTGATGTCCTTAGCGAATCGTATCAATGATATCTTCTCACTTTGAATTTTAATTCCACTTTTGAACCTTTCTTTTATTTCAATCGCACCCTGTTTGATGTACAAATTGAAAAGTAGGGGCGAAACACTACATTGTGTCTTACACCATTTTTAATCCGAGCAATTCGTTCTTGGTCGTCCACTCTTATTATTTCCTCTTGGCTCTTGTACATACCGTATGTTATCCATCTCTCCCTGTAGCTTACCCGTATTTTTCTCAGAATTTCTAACACCTTCCTCCATTTTATACTGTCGAACACATTTTCCAGGGCGACAGATCCCATAAATGTGTCGTGATTTTTCTTTAGTCTTACTTCCATTACCAGCCGCGACGTCAGAATTGCCTCCCTGGTGCATTTACTTTTCCTAAAGCCAAACTGATCGTCATGTAACACATTCTCCGTTTTCTATTCCATCCTTTTGTATACTATTCTTGTAAGCAACTTGGATGCATGAGCTGTTAAGCTGGTTGTGCGGTAATTCTCGCAATTGTCAGCTCTTGCAGTCTTCGGAATTGTGTGAACGATATTGTTCCTAAAGTTAAATGGTATATTGCCAGACTCATACATTCCACACACCAACGTGAATAGTCGTTTTGTTGCCAATTCCGCTAATGATTTTAGAAATTCCGATGAACTATCCCTTCTGCCTTATGTGATCTTAAGTATTCCAAAGCTCTCGTAAATTCTGATTCCAATATTGGATCTCCCATCTCTTCTAAATGCTGGTTCTTCTTCTATCACATCAAACAAATCTTTCCCCTCACAGAGGCCTTCAATGTGCTCTTTACACATTTAGGGTTGTCTTCCTCTGCATTTAAAAGTGGAAGTCCCGTTGCTCTCTTAATGTTACCAGCCTTGCTTTTATTTTTACCAAAGTTTATTTTAACTTTCCTGTATGTTGAGTCAGTCCTTCCGACAATTATTTGTTTTTTGATTTTTTCACATTTCTCATGCAGCCATTTCATCATACCTTCCCTACACTTCCGATTTATTTCCTTTCCCAGCGACACGTGTTCCTATACTCCTGAACTGCCCCGAAAATTTCTTTCGTCGATCAAATGAAGTATTCCCACTGTTACCCATGGATTCTTAGCAGTTACCTTCTTTGTACCTATGTTTTTCTTTCGAACTTCCATGATTGCCCTTTTTAGAGATGTCCGTTCCTCTTCAACTGTACTGACTACTGAGTTACTCCCTATTACTGTATCTATAGCCTAAAACATATGTCGTCATTCCTTAGTAGTTTCGTATCCCACTTCCTTGCGTATTGAATCTTCCTGAGTAATCTCTTAAACGTCGGCCTACTCTTCCTCACTCCTACATTGTGATCTGAGTTTATGTCTGCTCCTGCGTTACGCCTTTCAGTTGAGTATCTGATTTCGGAATCTCTGTCTATACATTATGTAATCTTACTAAAATATTCCTGCATCTCCCGGCCTTTTCCAACTATACCTCCGCATCTTGTGATCCTTGAACAGATCATTCACTATCACTAGCTGAAATTTATTACAGAACTCTGTTAGTCTTCCTCCTCTCTAATTCCTTGTCCCCAGTTCATGTTATCATGTAACGTTTTCCTCTACTCCTTCCCCGACAACTTCATTCCAGTTTCCCATGATTATCAGATTTTCATCTTCCTTAACGTACTGCACCTTCAATACCTTCGCATACTTTCTCTGTCCCTTCATCTTCAGCTTGCGACGTCGGCATGTATACAGGGACTATCGTTGTCGGTGTCGGTTTGCTGTCGATTATGATAAGAACAACATTGTGACTGAACTGTTCACAGCAACACACTCTCTGCCCTACCTTCCTATTTATAACGAGACCTACTCCCGTTATAACATTTTCTGCTGCTGTTGATATCACCCTATACTCATCTGTCCAGATATTCTCGTCTTCTTTCCATTTTACTTCACTAAACCCTACTATATCTAGACTGAGCCTCTGCATTTCCCGTTTGAGACTTGCTGGCTTTCCTACCACCGTCAAGGTTCAGACCTTCCACGTCTTGACTCGCAGAACGTTATCCTCTCTTTGGTTATTCGATCTTTTTCTCATGGTTATCTCTCCTTTGACAGTTCCCTCTCTGCGATCCGAGCGGGGGACTATTCCTAAATCTTTTGTTAATAGAGTTATCATCATGGCACTTTTTTCCATTGTAGGCCACATGTCCTGCAGATACACGTTATGTGTTTTCCATTGTCTTCTGCATCCTAATGCCTTTGATCATTACAAATTCCCACCCCAAGGACACGAGAGTGCCTTGAATCTCTGTCCACTCCTCCGCCCTCTTCGACAAGGCTGCTGGTGGGTTTCGAACCCGGGTTCGAGGAGGTTTTGATTACTAATCAAGAACTCATCTCAGGTATAGTGCCAAATAATGTTGTTTGGTGAACGTACAGTGTCAAATATTTTATCTTGGTCACAAAAGCGCTCATGTTTGAAAATTTTCCTGCATCCATTACGTGTTACCAACTCTCGCCATATGATACTGAATTGGGGGGAACATCATAAATCGCGGTGATTTCAGTGTAAATATTGTCTTTGAGTAAAAGTGTCGTTTCTGTTCATCACACTGGGTATTTCTTTCGCTTACCTTTTGTACTATACGGTAGCAGTGACGAGAGGCACTAAGTAATTAATGTAATACATTTATTCTAAGTGAATTTCGGCTGAAAAAGTGAGGAATGTGTAGCGAGACATGGTGGAATGTTCCCGCTTCTATTGTTTGATGATGTTCCGAAAGGTGGTTGTGTTGTATATACTCTTCAAAATGGTGCCTCGGAGGAGTGCTCCAAGCAGAGACCATCACTGAGTTTCTTAAACCTGAAAATCAGAGCATTTTAGATATTCATAGCCACTTGCAGTAGGTCTATGGAGACTTGGCAGTGAACAAAACCACGGTGAGTCATTGGGCGAGGCGCCTGTCAACATTGCAACAAGGACAAGCCAACTTTCCCGACTGACACAGCCATGATTCCTGCAATGTTTGAACATGGGAACACTCTTATTCGAGGTGGTCGACGGAACACAAAAGAACACTTCGCTGCACAACTAGATGTCTCTGGTGGTAGTGCTGATCCACTCATCCACTATGTGGCGGAGATGTTGGACAAGGATGGAAACTGTACGGATGCGCCGTATTAAAACTCATCCGAGTATCCCATGTTATTTATTATTTCCAGCTACAGTGCCCCCATTCCTCTCGATCTGCATCACTGGGTCCTGCAATGCTGAGGACATCACTTTGCCATCTGCGAAATGGTTTGGCGCGGAATGGCTGCCTCAGCAACCCCTGCAGCCACTGCTGTGTGCCAGCCTTTTATGGTCGCGGGGTTTTTCCGATGTCAGGATACGCCAGCAGCCGACTCAGAGGTCTCCGTCCCTGTCGCTTCAGTGACCCACCCGCTGGGAGCTGCAAAGCAGCCCACGGTGTGCTAAGATCGTGGCGACAACAAGCACCTGCGATCTGTCATTCAAATCTTTGGCCCTCACCTCAGGATGCCTCCGGTGTGTGCTGAGAGCCAACAAGATTGTCCGCAGTAGCGAGCCTTGGCGTGGCCAACCGCTGGATGACTCTGGACACCACAATGGCCTCAGAGGGTCGAACCAGCGACCTGCCGTAGACTGGAACGCTGGAACGGCATATGCTGCTGTGTATAGCTGTTAGTGTGACACACCCCAACGTCCAGGAGAGCTGTCACACTTGAATGCCTTGTTAGTGAACCGGCGCCTCTTCATATGCGGCTGTGCGCCTCTGTTTTGCTAATGTACTGCTCCGAGTCATGCACTAACACCGAGGTTGGGCCAGTGGGTCCCTACTGCCTGTATCTTTCGCCATGCAAACCACTGCGTTTACTCTTTTCAGCATGTCTACGACCCTGTGGCCTCCATTCTACTTCGCAATGGCTGGTAGTGTAACTTACTGTCAACAGGTCCACCCTTGGCTGTAACTTGTGCACTCAGAAATATTGCACAGAAGCTAACCTTTTCCCATCTTAAACGGCGGTGCCACTACAACTGTCATGCCACTACAACAAGAGTGTTTAAGGGGGTGTGTGCCTCTGGGTTTCTCATGGCCTAACAGATGGTCATAGAGAGCAATGAAGGACCATCTGTGGGAAACTGCTTGTGGGTTACTAAACTGATCGTGACAATTTGTTATCAAAAATCGTCACAGGCAGTGACACACGGATCCGTCACTTCGATCAGGAAACCAAACTGCAATCCATGAAGCAGTGCCACTCCACCTCTCCTCTGAAGCAAATGTTCAAAGCTACATTCTCTGCTGCTAATTCCATGGCGACGGTCTCCTGGGAATCTCATAGGATTAATCTATTTGAAGTCCTCCCTGATCGTGCAGCGATAAACTCCGAAATGTGTTGTGATACCAGGAAATTGAGGAGACCACTTAGTTCGTCGCAGGACTGCAAACGAACTTCTCCTGCTCCATGACAACACAATGCGTCACAAGTCTGCACAACCGTGAGGAGCTCACACTTCATTGGTTTGTTGTTCCTCATCCACCTTACATCCTGGATCTCCCACCATCAGATTTCCATCTGCTTGGCCCAATGAAGGATGCTTCAGCCGGGAAGCAGTACATCGATGATGGGGAGGTTGTTGATGCAGTAAAGCTTTGGCTACGAGGTCGACCAGTGGAGGGGTAACATGTGAGTGTATAGGCCGCCCCATTAAGATGGCATAAGGCCGTCCCATCGATGGGAGATTATGTTGAAAAACAGGGTTCAGCAGCCAGCAGCAATAAGAGTGGGTAATAATATGGTGATTGTCATGTTGAATACAACCAATCTGCTTTCAGAAAGAAAATGTGATATATTACATATTGAGCACCCATGATCCAAGTTTCATCAAGCTATAATACTGGGCTGTGACATACATTGAGAATGTTACTTTCATCTTTAATATGGCACTCCATTGTACTAGAATACCTTTTAATGAAGTCCCTAAGATACGAATATACTTTTGATATCACAGGAGGTTTAACTTTTAAATATTAACTGCTTTGAAATGCAGCAGCTGCCTAATTCAAATACATTAGAGTAGCTTAAGAAAGCGACCAATCGCATTTATCGATTTCACAGGCAGAGACCCATTGTAGGGGGCAGCATACTCACGCCTTATAAAATTCACATCGGTCTTTCCATTGTGTGCCAGCCTAGTCCGCTGTAACTCGCTCTGACGTCATAAATACTGTGCAATACTTTAAAATGAAGTAAATAACCTGAAACGTTTCTAGCATGTCAGGAGTAATACAAAATCAATATGTGTTGGATATCAGTTCAATAACTTAACCATTTTCGAAATTTGGATATTTTTTCTGTAAAAATCATTGGCGCAACAGAAAAGAGCTAGAAACTTAAAAATTTATGTTTGGATTCCTTTTGCATAATAATTTAGTAGAAACAGTATTCTGGATCTCACTAATTAAAATTTTAGTTGAAATTCATGATTTTCTGGTTTTTGTCTTAGAAATTAAGGAAGCAAAATAGATTAAGTAGGCGAATAAATAAAGCTAGGATGTTTAAAATTACGTAGAAGGGAGATCCGCTATAATCATAAAAATGTGAGAAGTTTCAACAGAATAACTATAAAACTATAGCTATAGCGTATCTCCTAAGAGCAAGTTCAAAGCTCGTCTACTGCGTGTAGTGTAATTAAATTAATTCTCTCGCCCAAAATATTTGACTTAGCCACGTCAGACTTTCATTATGTTTACTTACATGTATGCTGATTGCACATTTAAATTGACAGCTTCATTGGCCATCAGCAAAGTAATCAATGATTTATTCGATAACTTAAAGTGGTGCATTACTAACCCAGCGGCTAGTCGGGAGAGCAGATTTGATTAGGCGTTCCCTCAGCCGTCCACACCGCGGCTTTATATGTAAGAACGCTGTGCGAGAAGAACAAGGCCCCAGATCTCTCCAGACTCTGATTAGGGCACCACCTGTGCCGGGAGTCGCGTCGCGCCGGTATCGTTGATATAAACAGCCTCGGATGCAGTAATAAGTTACTCGGGATACGCGTGACCATGAAATCGTTTTCGAGTGAGGTGTTAATTTTGGGATGACGTTAATGACCTATCTTTAGTTTACGTATGTCATATTTTCACGTGCCGCCACAGAACAGACATTCTACCATTATTTAGCGTGGCGGTTGATGAACATTATCATCATATTATGGCGAGCATTCACTTAAACATTTAATTTGAACAGTTATAATTGCATCAGTGCATTAGACTCTGAACTGCTCTGGTAGTTGGATTGTGTGGATTCTTTTTGTCTGTGACTTTCAGAATACAGTGAAAATTTTTAAGAGAATGGTTTTTGATTATGAATCCCAGACAATCTCCCAATTCCTCAGAGCTATAAGCTGTAGCTATAAATGTATTTCTCAGATGAAGTGGGCACTAGGAATTCTAATTACAGGCTTCACGTTTGGCTAATCACTTTCTGGTTGCCAATATTGTAGTTAGAGAGCCAGTGTTGAGAACGGAAAACAACAGCATAAATTCAAAACATTTATTCTATTATTCCACCCGCCACCCCACACAATCTTGAATGAGGTAACTATATACGCCACAATAAATAAAATGGGATTCTCAATCAGTCTGAATACATTGTGAAATAAAGTTAGAAGTAGACGCTAACGTAAATCGAGTTGACTTGTAGCTTGATAAAGTGCTCCACATATCCTCCCGTATTGGTTTACAGCCAAATTTGTAATTCTTTGGACGGCCGCTGTGGCCGAGCTGTTCTAGGCGCTTCAGTTCGGAACCGTGCTGCTGCTATGGTCGCAGGTTCGAATCCTGCCTCAGGTTGGGATGTGTATGATATCCTTAGGTTAGTTAGGTGTAAGTAGTTCTAAGTCTAGGGGACTGATGACCTCAGATGTTAAGTCCCATAGTGCTTAGAGCCATTTGAACCTTTTTTTTTTTTTTTTTTTTTTTTTTGCAATTCTTTCATGGCGATGTGACTTGTAAAAATACATAATAGTGGTAATGTTTGCTACAGGAACACCATGAATCACGCCGATTCTACACACCCTGTATTTGTGCAGATTAACATTAAAGTGGTTGTGAGGAAAAGGCGTTGATCTGTTGGGGAAGAAGTTGGTGCGACCAGCAAATACTTACATTTTTAAAATGGTACAAAAGAATTTGTCATTTATTAAGCTGATAGTATCTGCAGCTGGTGCCGAATGTCCGAAATGAGAAGCGTGCTGAACAAACATAATATTAGCTTGTGTAATCTTGGACAGTAAAATGGTTACTGTTGTAAGAAAATCCTGAGCGGTGACAGCTAACCCGCCTTCGTAGGGACGTCCTTGTGTTTTGAAATCTCTGTCTGCAGCGTAGTGTATTTACGAGCATCAGGGTAGAATGTACACGCGAGTCGCACACAGTTAACGGCGTCGGCTGACGGGCGGCGAAGAACAGTGCAGTTTTGTTTGCTCAGCAATCACCTTCTGCAAACTTTTTATGCCTGCCGTAAATCTGTTTACGAGTCGATAGTTTACAGAGCCATCGTCAGAATTCACGCTGCGCTTCAGCAGTGCAACGTACCTCACAGTCTGCACAGTACAAAGCAGCAATTTTTCCACTGTGCAGCAACGTAACACTGACTCCTTGTCTTAGTTTAAACTTATTCCTGGCTTTATTCCAGTCATCTGCGAAATGGTACAGGTGAAGAAAGTCAATATGTGACGTTGAAACCTATCGCGAGGTTTATAGAACACAAATTAAATACAGAGAAATTCAAGGAACTGTACGATACATACAAGAATATGCGTATATATGGGCGTTTTAGAGTTGTGGCACTATATATAAAGTGGAAACTGTCTAGCAAAACGCTAAATCCTGTCTAGTAGTCAAAGATTGGGTGACTAGGAAACCTGATTTCTCGGATCGCTAGACAATGATTCAAGCAAATCATATTAATGAGATTTATTACAAAACGAGTAATTACACAGAGGTGCCGGAAGCAAAGGGCGTTTGCAAAATAAGCAAGGTTCTTCAGTATAAAAATCCTAATACAAGCGAAGTAATATAGTTGTCTCTTCTATTGAAGCCGCTGCTCCTGAATAGGGGCAACAACCTTTTCAGTAGTTCCAGGGGCAACAGTCTGGATGATTGACTGATCTGGCCTTGTAACACTAACCAAAACGGCCTTGCTTTGCTGGTACTGCGAACGGCTGAAAGCAAGGGGAAACTACAGCCGTAATTTTTCCCGAGGGCATGCAGCTTTACTGTGTGGTTAAATGACGTTGGCGTCCTCTTGGGTAAAATATTCCAGAGGTAAAATAGTCCCCCATTCGGATCTCCGTGCGGGGACTACTCAAGAGGACGTTGTTATCAGGAGAAAGAAAACTGACGTTCTACGGATCGTAGCGTGGAATGTCAGATCCCTTAATCGAGCAGGTAGGTTAGAAAATTTAAAAAGGGAAATGGATAGGTTAATGTTAGGTATAGTGGGAATTAGTGAAGTTCGGTGGCAGGAGGAACAAGACTTTTGGTCAGGTGATTACAGGGTTATAAATACAAAATCAAATAGGGGTAATGCAGGAGTAGGTTTAATAATGAATAAAAAAATAGGAGTGCGGGTTAGCTACTACAAACAGCATAGTGAACGCATTATTGTGGCCAAGATAGACACGATGCCCACGCCTACTACAGTAGTACAAGTTTATATCCCTACTAGGTCTGCATATTATGAAGAAATTGATGAAATGTATGATGAGATGAAAGAAATAATTCAGGTAGTGAAGGGAGACGAAAATTTAATAGTCATCGATGGCTGGAATTCGAGAGTAGGAAAATGGAGAGAAGGAAACATAGTAGGTGAATATGGATTGGGGGGTAAGAAATGAAAGAGGAAGCCGTCTGGTAGAATTTTGCACAGAGCATAACATAATCATAGTTAACACTTGGTTCAAGAATCGTAAAAGATGGTTGTGTACATTGAAGAATCCTGGAGATTCTAGAATGGTAAGACAGAGATTTAGGTTCAAATGGTTCAAATGGCTCTGAGGACATCAGTCCCCTAGAACTTAGAACTATTTGAACCTAACTAACCTAAGGACATCACACACATCCATGCCCGAGGAAGGATTCGAACCTGCGACCGAAGCAGTCACACGGTTCCGCACTGAAGTACCTAGAACAGCACGGCCACCGCGGCCGGCTATAGATTTACGAACCAGGTTTTAAATTGTAAGACATTTTCATGGGCAGATGAGGACTGTGACCACAATCTATTGGTTATGAACTATAGATTAAAACTAAAGAAACTGCAAAAAGGTGGGTATTTAAGGAGATGGGACCTGGATAAACTGACTAAGCGAGATGTTGTAGAGGGTGGCAGGGAAAGCATAAGGGAAAATTGACAGGAATGGGGGAAAGAAATACAGTAGAAGAAGAATGGGTAGCTCTGAGGGATGAAGTAGTGAATGCTGCAGAGGATCAAGTAGGTGAAAAGACGAGAGCTAGTAGAAATCCTTGGTTAACAGAACAAATATTGCATTTAATTAATGAAAGGAGAAAATATAAAAATGCAGTAAATGAAGCAGGCAAAAAGGAATACAAACGTCTCAAAAATGAGATCGACAGAGAGTGCAAAATGGCTAAGCAGGGATGGCTAGAGGACAAATGAAAGGATGTAGAGGCTTATTTCAATATGGGTAAGGTAGATACTGCCTACAGGAAAATTAGAGAGACCTTTGGAGAAAAGAGAACCACTTGTATGAATATCAAGAGCTCAGATGGAAACCCAGTTCTACGCAAATTAGGGAAAGCAGTAAGGTGGAAGGAGTATAGAGACGGTCTATACAAGGGCGATGTACTTGAGGACAATATTATGGAAATGGAAGAGGATGTAGATGAAGATGAAATGGGAGATACGATACTGCGTGAAGAGTTTGACAGAGCACTGAAAGACCTGAGTCGAAACAAAGCCCCCGGAGTAGACAACATTCCATTAGAACTACTGACAGCCTTGTAGAGCCAGTCCTGACAGAACTCTACCATCTGGTGAGCAAGAGGTATGATTCAGGCGAAATAGCATCATACTTCAAGAAGAATATAATAGTTCCAATGCAAAAGAAAGCAGGTGTTGACAGATGTGAAAATTACCGATCTATCAGTTTAATAAGTCACAGCTGCAAAATACTAACGCGAATTCTTTACAGACGAATGGAGAAACTGGTAGAAGCCGACCTCGGGGAACATCAGTTTGGATTACGTAAAAATATTGGAACACGTGAGGCAATACTGACCTTACGACTTATCTTAGAAGAAAGATTAAGGAAAGGAAAACCTACGTTTCTAGCATTTGTGGACTTAGAGAAAGCTTATGGCAATGTTGACTGGAATACTCTCTTTCAAACTCTGAAGGTAGGAGGGAATACAGGGAGCGAAAGGCTATTTACAATTTGTACAGAAACCAGATGGCAGTTATAAGAGTCGAGCGGCATGAAAGGGAAGCCGTGGTTGAGAAGAGAGTGAGACAGTGTTGTAGCCTCTCCCCAATGTTATTCAATCTGTATATTGAGCAGGCAGTAAAGGAAACAAGAAAAATTCCGGGTAGGTATTAAAATCAATGGAGAAGAAATAAAAATTTTGAGGTTCGCCGATGACATTGTAATTCTGTCAGAGACAGCAAAGGACTTGGAAGAGCAGTTAAACGGAATGGACAGTATCTTGAATGGAAGGATATATGATGAACATCAACAAAACCAAAGCGAGGATAATGGAACGTAGTCGAATGAAGTCGGGTGATGCTGAGGGAATTAGATTAGGATATGAGACACTTAAAGTAGTATCGGTGTTTTGCTATTTGGTGAGAAAAATAACTGATGGTTTTATTTATTTGTTTATCGTGTGGCAATACAGTCACATAAGAAACAAACAGACAAATCACTAATATATCAAACGTTAATAATTGCAAACCAACATTACTAATACAATAAAGTTTACGGATTACAAACAAACATCAAGTCTATTAATATAATCTATCGACTCTGGAGTGGCGAGCAGGAAGTGGTCGGGGCTCCCATCTACATCTACATCTACATCCATACTCCGCAAGCCACCTGACGGTGTGTGGCGTAGGGTACCCTGAGTACCTCTATCGGTTCTCCCTTCTATTCCAGTCTCCTATTGATCGTGGAAAGAAGGATTGTCTGTATGCTTCTGTGTGGGCTCTAATCTCTCTGGTTTTATCCTCATGGTCTCTTCGCGAGATATACGTAGGAGGGAGCAATATACTGCTTCACTCTTCGGTGAAGGTATGTTCTCGAAACTTTAACAAAAGCCCGTACCGAGCTACTGAGCGTCTCTCCTGCAGAGTCTTCCACTGGAGTTTATCTATCATCTCCGTAACGCTTTCGCGATTACTAAATGATCCTGTAACGAAGCGCGCTGCTCTCCGTTGGATCTTCTCTATCTCTTCTATCAACCCTATCTGGTACGGATCCCACACCGCTGAGCAGTATTCAAGTAGTGGGCGAACAAGCGTTCTGTAACCTACTTCCTTTGTTTTCGGATTGCATTTCCTTAGGATTCTTCCAATGAATCTCAGTCTGGCATCTGCTTTACCGACGATCAACTTTACATGATCATTCCATTTTAAATCACTCCTAATGCGTACTCCCAGATAATTTATGGAATGAACTGCTTCCAGTTGCTGACCTGCTATTTTGTAGCTAAATGATAAGGGATCTATCTTTCTATGTATTCGCAGCACATTACACTTGTCTACATTGAGATTCAATTGCCATTCCCAGCACCATGTGTCAATTCGCTGCAGATCCTCCTGTATTTCAGTACAATTTTCCATTGTTACAACCTCTCGATACACCACAACATCATCTGCAAAAAGCCTCAGTGAACTTCCGATGTCATCCACAAGGTCATTTATGTATATTGTGAACAGCAACTGTCCTATGACACTCCCCTGCGGCACACCTGATATCACTCTCACTTCGCAAGACTTCTCTCCATTGAGAATGACATGATGCGTTCTGTTATCTAGGAACTCTTCAATCCAATCACACAATAGGTATGATAGTCCATATGCTCTTACTTTGTTCATTAAACGACTGTGGGGAACTGTATCGAACGCCTTGCGGAAGTCAAGAAACACGGCATCTACCTGTGAACCCGTGTCTATGGCCCTCTGAGTCTCGTGGAGGAATAGCGCGAGCTGGGTTTCACACGACAGTCTCTTTCGAAACCCGTGCTGATTCCTACAGAATAGATTTCTAGTCTCCAGAAAAGTCATTATACTCGAACATAATACGTGTTCCAAAATTCTACAACTGATCGACGTTAGAGATATAGGTCTATAGTTCTGCACATCTGTTCGACGTCCCTTCTTGAAAACGGGGATGACCTGTGCCCTTTTCCAATCTTTTGGAGCGCTACGCTCTTCTAGAGACCTACGGTACACCGCTGCAAGAAGGGGGGCAAGTTCCTTCGCGTACTCTGTGTAAAATCGAACTGGTATCCCATCAGGTCCAGCGGCCTTTCCTCTTTTGAGCGATTTTAATTGTTTCTCTATCCCTCTGTCGTCTATTTCGATATCTACCATTTTGTCATCTGTGCGACAATCTAGAGAAGGAACTACAGTGCAGTCTTCCTCTGTGAAACAGCTTTGGAAAAAGACATTTAGTATTTCGGCCTTTAGTCTGTCATCCTCTGTTTCAGAACCATTTTGGTCACGGAGTGTCTGGACATTTTGTTTTGATCCACCTACTGCTTTGACATAAGGCTAAAATTTCTTAGGATTTTCTGCCAAGTCCCATTATAGGCTCTTCTGGAACACTCTTCAACAATGTGGCTGATGGTCTGACTTTCTCCGCAGTCACACTGAGGGGATGGTATTTTGCCCCATTTATACAGGGAGTAAGCACATCTGCCATGACGAGTTCTAATCCTATTTAGAGTGGACCACGTTTTGCGTGGTAGGTCAATACCAGGTGGCTTTTGTGTGATGCAAGGCATGTTATGATTTTGCCATGCATTCCACTTTTCAAACCATGCGTTTGTGATACTGAAACCTTCTTGTACACAGTTCCTTGCTGTTCTTGTTGGCGGGTTCCTAGATCGGAGCCTCAGTGTCTTGGTGGATTGGCAGGCTTCGATTTCCCATGATGTTTTTGTATTCACGTACAAGGGCGTCAGTACGTCGCAGGTGTGGCGGCGGGATGTGGCTTAATATTGGGAGCCATTGCGTTGGAGTGGGCTAAGCCAGAAATCATCCTTAGAGTGTTATGCAACTGGACATCCACGTTTTTTACATGTGGGCTGTTTAGACAAATCGGAGCACAGTATTCGGCAGCCGAGAATACAATTGCTAAAGCAGAGGTGCGGAGAGTGGAGGCCGTTGCTCCCCAGGTAGTACCACAGAGCTATTGAACAATGTTGTTCCTTGTCTTTAATTTTTCGGCAGTCTTTGTTAGGTGTTCTTTAAAAGATAGTGTTCTGTCCAGCGTCATGCCAAAGTACTTCGGTGTTTTATTATGCCTGTGAACGGTGTTTTCAAATCAAATGTTGAGTTCCTTTCCAGCGAGTTTGTTGTTGAGATGGAAGCAACTAACGTTTTGGAAGCATTTGGTTGAAGTCGCCACTTACGGAAATATTCACCCATTATCTTCAGGTCTTTTGTTAGGATATCCTCAGATGCTTCAATTGTGTTACATCTTGTTGCGAGTGCCCAATCGTCAGCATACCCGAACTTTCTTGATTGTGTTTCCGGCAGGTCTGCAATATAGAGGCTAAACAGCAGTGGTGCAAGCACTGATCCTTGTGGCAAGCCATTCTTTAGTTTTTTGGTGGAGCTGTAGTCAGTGTCCACACTTATTTGGAACATCCTATCATTGAGCATGCTGTCTATTAAGCGTGCTATAGATTTGCAACGAATTACTCGAAGAATTTTGTAGACGATGCCTTCTCTCCCCACAGTGTCGTAAGCTGCTGAGAGGTCAATAAAGGTAACTGATGTTTTCAATTTTCTCTGGAATCCCGCCTCAATGTAAGTAGTGAGTGACAACACCTGGTCAGTACAACTTCTTCCTGATCATAGTATGAAAGCCTGCTTGTTCAACTGGGATCGCCCTGAACAATTCTGGGCTAATTCTGTTATATATAAGCCTCTCTAGTAACTTGTAAATTACAGACAGCTGGGCAACTGGTTTGTAGCTTTTTGGGTTGTCAGCTGGATTCCCAGGCTTTAGGATAGCTGTTACCTTAGATCGTTTGAGGTCTTGTGGGATATTGCCAGTTTGCATTATGTTTGTGAAAAATTGAGCCAGCCATACTTTTGTATACTTGCCACAGTTTATTATGAAATCAGGGTGAACGTTGTCGAAACCTGGTGCCTTTGTTGGTTTAACATCTTTCAGAGCTTTTTCTATGTCTTCGCTAGAGAAAGGGCGAGAGTGTTCAGATTCTGTGGCTTCATGTTTTAAGATTTTGAGTTCTCGCTTCACTTGGATTGTATGAGTTTTATCCCTTGGTGTCCTAGACGTGTTAACTAGATGTGCAGCTATGGCATTTGGTCTTACAGCTGCTTTTTGTCGTTGTGCTAGTGGGCTGCTACCAAGTTTTCTCAGCATTGATCATGCTTGCCTGCTAGATGTTTGGAAATTTGGGCTTTCTACAGTTTCCGTCCACTTTTGTCTTCTGGCAACATCCAAGCTGTGAAGCAGTTCATCCGCTATTTCCTGACCTCCGGATTCAAGGAAGCTCTGGTATATTTCTTCGCTGGTTTGAGACCATCCAGGGATGTATTCTTTGCGGTACCCTCTTGGTATGTGCTTCTTGGCCGTGCTTATCATGGCACCAACAAATCTTTGGTAATTTTTGCTAGTAGGTGGTATCCATCCCAAACATTTGTCCAGATCTGTGGAGAACCCAGTCCAATTGGCTTTTATAAAATTCCATCGTGGGCAAGGAATAGAGGTAATTAGGGGAATTTCAGTTCCTACCTCTATTATGACTGGACGGTGTTGACTGTGCGAAAAGTCGGACAGAACTCTGCGCGATTCCATGAGAGGTTGGTCTCTGTTGTTGTACGAAACGAAACACAGGTCAGGGTTGTATTCCTGTCTCCAGGCAGCTGATCTAAATGTAAATCGATCCTTAGCATCGAATACATGGTATCAGTATTCGTCTTTGCCCATTTTGCTAGTGCTTCTCCATTTGCATCATTGTCTTTATACTTCCACTGTTCATGGTTCAAATGGCTCTGAGCACTATGGGACTCAACTGCTGAGGTCATTAGTCCCCTAGAACTTAGAACTAGTTAAACCTAACTAACCTAAGGACATCACACACATCCATGCCCGAGGCAGGATTCGAACCTGCGACCGTGGCGGTCTCGCGGTTCCAGACTGCAGCGCCAGAACCACTGTTCATGATGACTATTGAAATCCCCCAACGTATGCAGCAGGATGTGGCTGAGTTTGAAGAACGTGGGCTGGACAAGGTGTAGCAGGTGGCTTATAATATTGGAGACGGTAACGCTTCCGATTTTTGTGACAACTTTATGAATGTCTTCGTTGGTGGATGTAGAAATTAAGAAAGCGTTTTCAATACCTTGTTTGACATATGTGACTACTCCGTAAGACCTATGTTAGGTCGCTCCCAACAGTTCATAGCCTGGTATTTTGCCCCTTTTATTTAGTTGTTGCACTGTATCACAATGAGTTTCCTGTATAGCAACCAAGTCAATGTTGTCATTTTCTAATAGTTTTGATAGAAACTGGCACTTAGCATAGCTTATGCCTTCTATGATTATGTGACAAATTTGAACCACGGGTCCGAGTTTCCTGGTCAGAGGGACCTGAGAAGAGCCGTTTGGTCTGTCTGGTGACATAACTCTTACTGAAAGTGTCTTATATTCAGGAGATCCTCAGATTATCTGTCTGCCAGTATGTGCTAGTTCATTTAACGTTACCCAGGGTGCATATGTAGTGTTACACTATGGACGCGAAATAGCTTTACACCCCATAACTGATGATGATCGAAGTAGAGAGGATATAAAATGTAGACTGGCAATGGCAAGGAAAGCGTTTCAGAAGAAGAGAAATTTGTTAACATCGAATATAGATTTAAGTGTCAGGAAGTCGTTTCTGAAAGTATTTGTATGGAGTGTAGCCATGTATGGAAATGAAACATGGACGATAAATAGTTTGGACAAGAAGAGAATAGAAACTTTCGAAATGTGGTGCTACAGAAGAATGCTGAAGATTAGATGGGTAGATCACATAACTAATGAGGAGGTATTGACTAGAACTGGGGACTAGAGGATTCTGTGGCACAACTTGCCAAGAAGTAGGGATCGGTTGGTAGGGCATATTCTGAGGCATCAAGGGATCACCAATTTAGTAGGGGAGGGCAGTGTGGGGAGTAAAAGTCGCAGAGGGGAGACCAAGACTTGAGTACACTAAACAGATTCAGAAGGATGGAGGCGGCAGTAAGTACTGGGAGATGAAGAAGCTTGCACAGGATAATCATGGAGAGCTGCATCAAACCAGTCTCAGAACTGAAGACCACAACAACAACAACAAGTTCTTGAAGCTTCTCTTCGACTCGACCGCGACCAGTCGGGCGCAGCGCTGATGTCCTCTTCGAACAGAGGCCGCAGCGCCGGCCGCGGTGGTCTAGTGGTTCTGGCGCTGCAGTCCGGAACCGCGGGACTGCTACGGTCGCAGGTTCGAATCCTGCCTCGAGCATGGGTGTGTGTGATGTCCTTAGGTTAGTTAGGTTTAAGTAGTTCTAAGTTATAGGGGACCTATGACCTAAGATGTTGAGTCCCATAGTGCTCAGAGCCATATTTGGAGGCCGCAGCTTTTGCGTTGTCGTCCTAGAGAGTGATCGGTCAGCGTGCAATTGGCTGACGTTATCTCATAGCCATGTCTTTTCTATCGTCCGACGCTTCACTTTATGCCGTAACCCAAAGTATACGATCCGAACCAAGGTACATAGATACTTATTACTAAACATTAATATGGGGTATTTCTATCTTGCTGTCGATACTTTGAGGTCTATAAATGTGTATGGAGGAATGACAGCCCATCCTTCCTCAACAGCCGAAAGCACTGATGGGGTGATATTGGACACTTGGGTGTGGAGCGCAAATAGCGTTCTAACTCGTTCCAGAAGTGTTCCATTGGTTTGAGGTCAGACCTCTGGGCAGTCCAGCGCATTTCAGGAATGTTCTTGTTCGGAGACCATTGTCTCTCACAGATATTGCAATATGACAGGATGCAGTGTTACGCTGATACAGTGCATCTGCGCTGTCCCGTACACAATGCTGTAAGTCCTTCAGATTTATATATATATATATATATATATATAAGCGCAATAAGGAGATCACACCCTGATCACGAAGAACACCTCTATACCGTAACACTAACTCCTCCGTCACTGGTACTATGCATGGTGGCAGGCGATGTTCTCTAATAATTCACCAAACCGAAACTCATCCAACTGCCACATGATAAAGGCTGGTTCATCGCTCAAAATAACTCGTTACCAGTCATCCAAGCTCTCGTGGCGTCACTCTTCATACGACCTCAAGCTTCGCGTTTCACTGATTACAGCAATATGTGGCTGATGAAGAGCTACTTCACCACTAAATACTATTCCCTTTATCTCAGTAGGCAAAGTCATTGTGCTAGCGGCTTTTCTGATAGCTCTTTGGAACAGAAGTGATTTCTTCTATTGATTTCATGTGATTTTTTTCAACCACCCTTGGGGATCCCTGCCGCGCGGGATTAACCGAGCGGTCTGAGGAGCTGCAGCCATGGACTGTGCGGCTGGTCCTGGCGAAGGTTCGAGTCCTCCCTCGGTCATGGGTGTGTGTGTTTGTCCTTAGGATAATTTAGCTTAAGTAGTGTGTAAGCTTAGGGACTGATGGCCTCAGCAGTTAAGTCCCATAAGATTTCAACTTGGGGATCCCTGATCGTCCTGCAGATGCGGTCCGAATGGTCTTAGTTAGCCAGTCTTAGGTCCTTTGCCATTATTCTTCAAAAACACATCGTCAACCGTGTGGACCTGGAGAGCTTTAGAAATTCAGAAATTTGTGTGCTGGATTTGTTACTCATACGACATCCACCGTGTGGTCCACTCTCGAAGTTACTGAGATCCTGCATGCATTACGTGTTCCTGCCTCTTGCCATATGATACTGAGTCGGGGGAACGTCATAAATCACGATGATTTCGTTTCTGTTCGTCAGATTGCATACTTCTTTCAGTTACCTTTTGTACTATACGGTAGCAGTGACTAGAGACATTGAGTAATTAATGTAATATATTTTTTCAAGGCGAATTTCGGGGGAAAAAGAGAGGAATGTGTAGCGAGACATCGTGGAGTGTTCCCGCTTCACTCCTATTGTTTGATGAAGTGGTGGTTAGGCTATACGTACTCTTCAAAATGGTGCCACAGAGGAGCCTTCCAAGCAGAGACCGTCATTCAGTTTCATTAGGCGGAAAACCAGAGCATCGTAGTTATTCATACGCGCTTGCAGTATGTCTATGGAGACCTGGCAGTGAACAAAAGCACGGTGAGTCATTGGGTGAGGCGTCTGTCAACATCGCAACAAGGACGCGCCAACCTGCCCGAGATCTCGCATCAGTGAGCTCTCCTGACCGACCCATTCTGCTGTTACTGCATCTGTACTGACAATACAGTATACTCTGTCTACTTTTATACTGGTGGATCCGGCTCTCGATAAACCTAGCGTTTAATTTCGGGTTACATAAGGTGTCCACATAGTTCTGTTCAGATAGTGTACTTAGTATTAGATACTGCTGGTATGAAAAAGGAACCCACAGCAAAAATTGGAACGAGGTAATCCTTAAAGAGAACGCATTAGCTTCAATCAAACAACACGTGCGTAACTGTGTGAACAAATAAAAATACCTTTACTCGAATGTACTTTAGGGATTGCCATTGTTATTGTATCCTTTGTGAAGGAGTATGTTTCGTTGTGAAACTTCCCCTTTAGAAAAATTTATACACGACTGTGCTTAAACTGACGCACAATATTTTTAGCGCAATGCAATCTGACTTTCAATAATCTCTACAAGAGAACGGCCCTGACTAACATTAACCTGTACTTTTCACAAATCACTTACCTCACAAAAATCTTGGTTACTCCCCCTACTGCAATACAGCAAGCGCCACTACTGCCAGCTAAATAAAAGATTCAAACTATGGAAGGCACTAACTACTGATAGGGATAGTTAGCAAATGAAAGATATTAATAGAGAACAAACAATGTATTTACCTTGATATCATCATATATATATATAGCAGTTCAAGACAAATTTCAAAACTCCGCCATCTCTCTCCCCACATCCACCACTGCTGGCGGCTCACCTTCAACTGCGCAACGCTACGCGCTGTTAACAGCCCAGCTGCCTAACACTACAATGGCGAGTATTACAACAATGCAAAGCAGCCACAGACTGCACACAGCACAGCCAGTGATTTTCATACAGAGGTGGCGTTACCAATAAAAAAACCTAAACAGCCTACTTACATAGCCCCCATGCTCCCCACAAAAAATTTTACAAATTGGTTTGGGCAGTGCCCAATACAGATTTGAAAAAATTTTTCATAATTACAATAACAAAGAAATCAAATGCACACACTTATTGATACAATGTTGGTCAAAAGCTAAAATTTTCTCACAGTCCATAAAGACAGTCCTGATCATTCATCACATTGCAGTGTTTTTCTCAAAGTCTGAGCAGTAAAAGAAAATGCACACGGAAGTAGTGGATTTCCATGCAGTCTTGAAGAAGTAGCGTTGTCCTTCCAACGGAAAGACAGTGCTGACTCTTGACATGCTGACAGGTAATGGGCCACAACAGAGCAAACCCACAGCGGAGTCAGTCGAAGTTTTGAAGAGTATTGGTGGGTAGGTCATCACAGAGCAGACCCACTGTAGTCCTGGTAGAGATTACGGTATTGGTGGGCCACCAGAGGTGCAGACCCACTGCAGTCCTTGTAGAAATAATGGTACTGATGGATCATCAAAGATGCAGACCCACTGTAGTCCTTGTAGAGATGGCCAGCAGCCATCCGTTGTGACTGTGCAGGTGCACAATCACCATTGAAGTGTCTTGCGGATAAGATAGCAAGTCCATAACCACCACTTGTGCACTTACAAAGTTTTTGGAATTGTCCTTAGAACCAGCAATGCTGTTATCCAGTCCCTTGCTGAATTATTAACACACGTGCAAACACTAACAGTCCCTACTTCTCACATATTGTCCATATACTATGACCAACAGAAACGTGTGCAGTGAAATGATACTTAATTTGAAGAACTGGTGTCAATTACAATATTATAACATAAGAATACAATTACAAAGGTACAAAATACATTATTAAAGAACATAACAATACAGATAACATTTGTAGTAATAGGGGCTTTACAAAAGAATCGAAATAAACATATACATCAGTGTTACAGGAATTATGACATAAGTAAACACATAAAGACCAGAAGAACTTTTGAAACATCACCTTCACATGTGAGCAACAAACCAGAATAAATAATGTCTAAACATCTTTACAAAGTAAATAACATAGTATTAGAAAAATTCTACAACATAGGTCTTATCAGATAAACAACTAAAGACAGGAAGTACACAAATACACAAGGGTACACAAACACATAGCATAATAATACAAAAGGAAAGGACAGGGTTTGTTTTACTGCAGTATTTTGCAAACAAAACTTTCTTTACTTCTCGGAGATCTCCCTTCATTCATAATTATTCCCAAAAAGTCCTATTGATACCTCTTTTCTGTATTCTAACCATATTTCTTTCAAAATAATTATGGCTCATTGTACAATACTCATTTTGGCCTAAATCGTTTTCATATAACTTTCAATGCATTCTTTCCCTATTCTCCATAGTTAGGTTCTTATATAGTCTACCCCTCTTAAGCTAACTTAAATCTACTGAGCTCAGATGCTAAACTAAGGGACGAGGCAATGCAGCAGCATAAAACTACTAACACAAACTGCAATGATCAAAAAGACAAATGGCGAAGCAAGCAGCATAAATTACAACTAATATAAGGCAATGAGCAGCAAACAAGAAAAATAAATCAGTAGTAAAACTGGCTTAGAAGAGTAACACAAATTAAAATTCAGTAGCACTATTCCTGGCAAACAGCGAAACTTATACCTAAACATGACAAAGTTCAAGCAGAAAAAGTATTACATTAAAAATGGCCATGTCTAATACCTATGTCACATCTTAACACTAGAGTGATGCATCACGAGAACTTACACTAGCAGATAAGTTACCAAATCGTAAAGAAATTATTTATGCAATTCCTGTGAAGGGAAATGTCTATTTATGTGCCCTCGTTTTCTTGGAAGTAGATCATTAATTTCTTATTGACTGGATCTGTAGGCATAAAATAACTATATTAGTACATAAATTAAATTTTATTTTAACCAATGCTGCAGTGCAGCTAGAAACTAGATATTAAAGAAAATGAGCAACTATGTACAAAGGATGGCATGAAACATCATTCAATAGCTATGTGGCATTTTGTAAGTCAGTAGCTCTCAACTCTCGTAGAAAGACACTTGTCATTATCAGGTTTGCAGATGTAAGAATATTTCCCATCAATTCATAAGCATTTCAGTAAATATTGTAAATTAAGAGCTCTACAGTGTAATCATATGTTTTCAAGTTCGACCGTGTCGTTTTTTGCGATGCTTTCTACAAAGGAATGTCAGAAGCAATGTTAATTTTTTTTTCTCCACCTAATGGCTTTTTCTCTGGGAAACTGGCACACCTGGCCACTCGCAACGCATTACGTCGCGGTCACTTACCTTTCTTACCGACATATTTACGACAGCAGTTTCCGCTACAGTGACAGTCTCATATAAAAAATTTCACAGGTAAAGAATTTACGTTGCAAATGTGTAGAAACAAAAATCCTACGAATATAACAGTGTTCAAAAAGTTTTCGTCGGCATTGTGATACATTCACGCATTTACACACATTTCATAACTATTGAAGTACGATTCTTGGTTTCCAACATCCTTTTCCACAAATCAGAGTCCCTTGACACTACTCATTATGCCTTACCTTATTGCACATATACATATTCGTCGACACTTCTTCAATATATAGCATCAGCTTACTGATCATAAACATACCGCAACAGCATAATACACACAGTCATCGTAATAATATCATAACACCTCAGTCAAATCTCAAAAACGTCGTAGCTTTCTGCAATAATTTCAAACCCAAAAAAATTCTCTGCTCATGTCAAAAGTGTCATCTGCCTCAAACGTACTTTAAAATCGTGATCTCATACCAAATACATCATTCAAAGCTCTCATAGTACCACAATGGCTCCGAAAAAATATGAACAGTTCACGAAGTACAAACAACATACAATTTCGTAAGTGTGAAGTTATCCAACGGTGTAATTACGTAAACGTCTGTCACTGATGTAGTAAAATAAATGTTTGTCTCTCTCAGGTAAATAATCAGATAGCTGTGTAATTCTGTGTTAGAGAAATAAGGTGCCGATGTGTAAAGTTGTATAAGCAAATACCATATTAGCTAGGGCTCCTTGTGCTCGCCAAACACATGGTACACAAAGTAAGCGTGTACCCCCCTGAGGATTAATGTAATTATACCCTCAGGTGTTACAGATTACAGCAATGGAATGAAATGTATCACGGAAAACCTTTGTATCATTGTACTCCAAATATCTTTAAAAATAAATATTTTAAGTACAAAATCAATCACTCAAATACGTGTCCTGTAGCGCTAAATGTGCGTCTTGTTGCAACATAATCTCTGTGGAAGTGTCGTAGTTATCGTCCTCCGAAAGCTAAGTTCTGCAGAAGTCAATGTACTTACCTCATGATACACAAAAGTGAAATGCTTTGCGTATAGATATCGTAGTTATTATGCTTATTGGCGTGATGAAGAAAGTTCTGTACTGTAATGTATTGTTGTGCTACGGAAAACCCTGTCGCATTGTAGCTATACTACAAAAGTTACTACTAAAACCTGTTTTACTTTCCAGAAGATTTCAGAAAAACTGTGCAGGTATAAAACAGATACACCGCAAAAGCAACATTGTAAATTGTCACTCATTAGTAGCGTCGTGACATAATCGTGTAGCTATCAAAGAAACCAAATGCTAAGTCAACTTTAATCCCACAGAAAGTACTTCAAAAAGTATTTATTTTCAAGCAAACCAAAATGTTGCATTAAAATCTCATTAGCAGTACTGGTAAATGTTCTAAGTATGTGAGCCTTATAGTCGTTACGTAATCGTGCAACAAACAAGCAAGAATGCACACACACAATAACACTGTGTCGTCTGTTCACAATAACAATGCATTCGTAATTTCTGTTTAAATAAGTTCTCTTGGTTCTTGATTGGATATTTAACTTCAAACATTGTTGTATGTTAACAGATTCTAAGTCTGACAAAGCTTACTAGCAATGTAAAGTGAAAAGTTATATGGCAAAGACAAAGTTAAAAAGCAGATTATCTTTCAATAAACGGTTTTATATGTGAAGTGTGGTGAAATCCTTTACTCTTAACAGTACTCAGAGTTTGAACTTGAATGCAATTGTCATGTGGTGTACGTCGGTAAAGAATACTGGAATTTTTCTCAAGGTTAGCGTCTATGTTATTTTTCCCTGAGCCAGCTGGCGCACGCGGCTGCCTGCTGTGCGAATCACTGTCTGTCTCTTTGTTGGCGCGCGCCGTTATTGGGATTTGGAGACCTAACTTCTACAAATTCACTTTGACGAGAAGGCCCTGCCCTGTTTAAATCCCGCCAGTTCTGATGCAATTCAGGTCTGTCGTTACGATCACATCGTCTGTCGTCATGTTGGTAGTTCCTGTAGTTTCTTTCTTGTCGGTTAAGTGGTGGAGAATTTCTCCCTGAATCGTAACTGCACGCTGGACCGTTGCGTCTAAAGTTATTCTGTCTCCCGTAATAATAATTATTTTGGTTCCCATATTGTCTGTTTCTCTGATTGTCTCTCTAATAGTCATTACCACGGAGAGGTGATCTTTCCCTGTAATTATTACTACTCTGCCAACGGTTGTTATACGAGTGGTGTCTGTTTTGGTCGCGATTTGTGTTGTGAGAATAGCCTTGTCGCGTCCAGTTATTATTTCTTTCATCGCGGAATTGCGACGGATGTGACCTGTAATTGTTGTGTTCCTGTTTTCGCATCCGGCGACTGTCTGTATCAATTTCTAATTCTTGTAAAAGTCCCCGAAAAGCTTCAATGTCGTCTTTGCAACGTCCTGCTAAAATAATATTTCTTAAATGTTCAGGCAATTTCATTAAGCAAATGCGGATGAGTTCTGAGGGGCTGTATGGGTTTGACAGGTACTGATTCTTGTACAACATGTCTTCAAAATATTTCACAAGACTGGAGAATTCAGATTGTTCGAAATGTTTCATCATTATGACGCCATGTTTTACTCGGTCTTGTGTGGCTTGAGACCAATATGCTGAGAGGAAGGCATGGTAAAATTCTCCTTCACTGTGGCAATCGTGAATGACCGATCGCATTCTTACAGCTGGTTCATTCTCTAAGTAGCCACACATAAATTCTAATCTGTGTTCTAACGACCAGTTGGGAGGAAAACAATGAGAGAATTGATGGAGCCATGCTTGTGGATGAATGTCGTTGCCAGAATTCTTAAATGTTTTGAATTTACGTGTAGTAATGAACAGCTTATAGTCGAAATCATCATGTCGGCAAGTCGCATGTCGGTCATTGTTACGTCGTTTCGGCGGTTCCATCTCAAAATTCGGTGTACCTTGCCAATTTCTTTCATAATTACCGAAGTGCCCTGTGTTGTTATTTTGTGTCTGTTCCGTATTTCTATGTCCCTCTTCCCGTACTGGAGCGCGAGTGTCCTCTGAAATATGTAATTCTTGTATTACTTGTGCCAAATGATCTTGTACTTCCCGGATTTCTCTTTTGTACTGTGTTTTGATTTGATTTTGATTTTGTTTGAATTTTCTAATTTGTTCATACTCTTCTGTGTCAATGGAGGCTACAGGTCTTGTGTCATTCAGATCATCATCTACCTTTGTAGATAAGTTAGTGACCTGATCCGAAAGTTCGGCTACTTTCTCCGATAGTGAACACATTTCCTCAGTGTGTTTTTCTGAACCAAGTTTCAGAGTGTCCATTTGTGTTGAAAACGAATCTACTGTGTCCTTCAAGTTTTCCTGAGTTTTTGCAAGTTGCGTAACCGAATCGGTAGATGCAACTGAGTCAAATTTAGCTTGCAAGGTCTCATGATTTTCATGAACAGAAGTTTGCAGTTCTTTTATGGCTGCTTCGTGATTCTGTAGTGCATTTTCATGACGCGAAAAATTAGGTTGGAAATGCTCACAAATTTGTGTTTTTACGTCATTACAGACTTTTTGACATTTCGATTCAATGTGATGTAACTCAGTAGTTAAATCCTCACGTGTTTGTTCAAGAGTTTGCTCCAATGAGTCTAACTTTTGAAGATTTTGTTCCATTGCGTCTAACTTTTTAAGATTTTGTTCCATTGTGTCTAACTTTTGAAGATTTTGTCCCATTTGTTGCATCAATTGCAATAATAATGTATTAGTGTCTGGAATCTGTTTCTCTATGCTTTTTTGCAGTGCATTTTCACCGGCAACATTCACATTTTGACAAGCAGAAAATGTGTCTTGACTCATTCGAGAAAACGGTGAGGACCCAAAACCTGAGTCTACAGTATTTGCGAGATCGTGTCGTGTCATTTCGGCTTCCTGAGGCGAGCTATTGCCGACCGATCGATCGATAATGCTTCCCTGTTCACTACTTGTTTCATTGTCTACGCCATTTTTTCACGCCCGCTCCATTTCCCTATGCACAGTTACCAAATTACTACTTTGAATGTCTGTTAATTCATTACACAGTGGTGCTGATAAGCTACGCTCGTCGTCACTATTATTTCTCAGTTTACTTCGTAGCCTAGTGTTACGTTTTTCACACGCCATTATTGTCGCAATATTTCACACGATAACACAGAAAAGCACAATTTGAAGAGCAAAAACAAGAGAACACATTAACATAGCACTGAAAATAATATCTAGTTAATTGCAGCTGCGAAATACTTGGTGCAAATCTAGATGCATGCCACAACTGTTTTACTGTACAACAATGAACGGCTGCAACTACAAAGGAGATTCTCTCTATAAGTACGCGCTAGCAATAAACAAAATCTACACTAATTACACAAACTACAAGAAAAAATCAGAAGATTCCAATGAGGTATCCTAGGCTAAGGGTCGACATATGAAACGTCCCATTTGAACAGTTATACATGACTGTGCTTAAGCTGAAACACAATATTTTTAGCGCAACGCAATCTGACTTTCAATAATCTCTACAAGAGAACGGCCCTGACTAACATTAACCTGTACCTTTCACAAATCACTTACCTCACAAAAATCTTGGTTACTCCCCCTACTGCAATACAGCAAGCGCCACTACTGCCAGCTAAATAAAAGATTCAAACTATGGAAGGCACTAACTACTGATAGGGATAGTTAGCAAATGAAAGATACTAATAGAGAACAAACAATGTATTTACCTTGATATCATCATATATATATATATATATATATATATATATATATATATATATATATATATATATAGCAGTTCAAGACAAATTTCAAAACTCCGCCATCTCTCTCCCCACATCCACCACTGCTGGCGGCTCACCTCCAACTGCGCAACGCTACGCGCTGTTAACAGCCCAGCTGCCTAACACTACAATGGCGAGTATTACAACAATGCAAAGCAGCCACAGACTGCACACAGCACAGCCAGTGATTTTCATACAGAGGTGGCGTTACCAATAAAAAAACCTAAACAGCTTACTTACAGTTGTAGCATTACAAGTGTTTGGTGGAAATTATATAAAGTAAGAGGAAATGCCTAACCTCGAACACAGTGCGGACGCACTTGCAGTCTGTCACCTTAACTGGTTGCGCTGACACCACTGCTCGACGGCTGGCGCACGTTATGGTATTCAAGACTCTTCTAAATTTTTTAAAATGGATTTCTCCAAAACAGTCGAGAACCGCACATTAGTAGAGCATCGTCTCTCGTATAAGAATGCACTTAAAAAACGTGAGAAAGGTAAAACAGTGTGCGATTTGTAGTATGCTTCTGTAGTATTGAAGCCTCTGGACTTAGCTTTGAAACTACATAACACCAGTCAATAACAACACCTGTTCACGCCACGAATCACTATGATGCTGCTCCTTCCTTCCAGCAGTGCCATGGACACGGTAGTGACGACGTCACAACGAGGAAGTCCGACAGTCCACATCCACTGGTAACCCCCCCCCCCCCCTTTCCTAATCGGCCTACTGGCTTGCGATATAACTGACTGTGAATGCCTAGCGAAATCTTACAGTGAGTAAGGCTCCCGTTACCGAAGGAAAATAACGCAGGTCTCTTAGTTGGAGGAAACTGTAAACAGACTCTTCTGAAGGAAGAATCTACTCTAAACTCAAGCAAAATGCTGACGATAATTTTGAAATGAGTAGAATATAGTGCAGTCACACAAGAACTGCGCAAAGGAAAAAGGGTACCACTTAATATTTGCTACAAAAATCACTGATAATGCAAATAAAATACTGATTAGCTAAAAAAGAGGATTATTAAACTGTCACCAGCCCGCTAGGGCAATGAATCTCCAGGACATTAAGAAAGGTAACGGCAAAGAAATTCAAGCAAATAATCACTGGCGTGGCAACATAAGGTTGTCACGCTTTCCCACAGCATAACAGTTCACGAGAAAATAAATCAAGCAGAACACTGTGAGTTTGCAGTTACTTATTCTGAAGTACTAAATTTAGAAAGTAAATTTAAATGAAGTTACTGGTTAAACTTAACCAGATTAACTTAAACTTTGTGATGTAAAAAATCAGTATCAGTAACCTTTTTTAAAAAAGCAACTAAATTACTTTTGATTATTGAAAGACTGCTTTGACTTTACTTTAAGCAAAAGAAGCAACTGATTTTAAGTTTAAAATAACAACAATAAAACACGTACCAGGCCTGTAGAAGTCACTCACTGAGCTAAATACAGAATGAATGAAATTTTGCGCTCTTAATTTCTGCTGTATCTTTAGTTATTAGTTTTCCCAGTGAAATTTTACGTTACTTTAAGTAAATGAAGTTAATACTAAAATTTTCAAATTAGTTTAGCCTCTTTTAGGCAATACAAGAATAAAAAGTTACTGAGGAAGACAATTTGAGAATTTTGACTGCCAGTGGTCATTAGCAAAGACACAAAACTGACATTACAAAGTTAATCAGTTTTCATATTCTTACGACACTCGGTGATTGCATCGAAAGGAAAAGGGACCCTGCCTGGTAATAATGTGTATGGACAATGACAACACAGGTGCACTACAAGTTTTAACTATTGCAAGTTATTGTTCAAGTTAAACATACTTTTTGAAAGAAATGTAACTGGGCAAAGCCTCAATATTCCTACAACTACATCTACATCTACATTTACATCTACATCCATACTCCGCAATGTACCATACGGTGCGTGGCGGAGGGTACCTCGTACCACAACTAGCATCTTCTCTCCCTGTTCCACTCCCAAATAGAACGAGGGAAAAATGACTGCTTATATGCCTCTGTACGAGACCTAATCTCTCTTATCTTATCTTTGTGGTCTTTCCGCGAAATGTAAGTTGGCGGCAGTAAAATTGTACTGCAGTCAGCCTCAAATGCTGTTTCTCTAAATTTCCTCAGTAGCAATTCAAGACCAGACTCCCACCCGAATTCCTGAAGCATTTCCGTAACACTCGCGTGATGATCAAACCTACCAGTAACAAATCGGCAACCCGCCTCTGAATTGCTTCTATGTCCTCCCTCAATCCGACCTGATAGGGATCCCAAACGTTTGAGCAGTACTCAAGAATAGGTCGTATTAGTGTTTTATAAGCGGTCTCCTTTACAGATGAACTACATCTTCCCAAAATTCTACCAATGAACCGAAGACGACTATCCGCCTTCCCCACAACTGACATTACATGCTTGTCCCACTTCATATCACTCTGCAGTGTTACGCCCAAATATTTAATGGACGTGACTGTGTCAAGCGCTACACTACTAATGGAGTAGTCAAACATTACAGGATTCTTTTTCCTATTCATCTGCATTAATTAACATTTATCTATATTTAGAGTTAGTTGCCATTCTTTACACCAATCACAAATCCCGACCAAGTCATCTTGTATCCTCCTACAGTCACTCAACGACGACACCTTCCCGTACACCACAGCATCATCAGCAAACAGCCGCACATTGCTATCCACCCTATCCAAAAGATCATTTATGTAGATAGAAAACAACAGCGGACCTACCACACTTCCCTGGGGCACTCCAGATGATACCCTCACCTCCGATAAACACTCACCATCGAGGACGCCGTACTGGGTTCTATATCCTACATTGTCAGTTAACAGCCTTACGATGTTCTAACTGTGCGGATGACAAAGAATGCAGCCGGCGACGATGCTGTTCTGCCGCTGCTGCTGCTGCTGTTTGAGAACCCCGAGTCGTCTCCATAGCCACGGCTACTTACAAGACAGGCGACATAGTTAGAATTGCAGCTTCCTCCACCTATTCACTCCTGCCGTGCTCTCAATACTCGCGGGTTAACGAATCAGGCGCGTCTACATTGGCGCCAGCATATCTGCACACCGCTGTGGAGGGAGTTCCCAACGAAAACCTCCGAACTCTTTCATCACTCAAGCTGCTCTGCTTCCTTCCTGCTCGCAACGCGACAGAGGCTCTACATACGCAAAGATAAACAACGACACAGCTGCTGTCATTCCGTCGTTGCTATCGATACATTTAAATAAAGTTCCCTTCACTAATACTCGTCAATTTACAATATTTTCATTATAACTACAATCAGTTATATACAGTCAGAAATAAATACACTATTACATCTATTACTTATGAATTATAGTCTCTGTAACACAGCTTTTACATCTTCAGAATTAGAAGTACAATATAAGTTATCAAAGGATATGAGCGTGGATATATAAGATGGCAGGTACAGGAAGTCGTTGTCATCAGGGCCCTCTCGGGATATAGTAACAGTTCAACTTACCGATATCGGATGATATGTACGACGCGACCTGGTTGAATACTGGAAAACAAAAAAATGGTTCAAATGCCTCTGAGCACCATGGGACTTAAATGGTTCAAATGGCTCTGAGCACTATGGGACTTAACATCTGAGGTCATCAGTCCCCTAGAACTTAGAACTACTTAAACCTAACTAACCTAAGGATATCACACACACCCATTCCCGAGGCAGGATTCGAACCTGCGACCGTAGCGGTCGCGCGGCTCCAGACTGTAGCGCCTAGAACCGCTCGGCCACCCCAGCCGGCTACTGGAAAACAGATCCTGATTATCACACTCCAGGAAGGAATACTACTACGCACATCTAGACACAGTGAAGGTTTCTTTAATTATTAATTATTATTACTGATAAGATTTTATTTAGTTGAGTTTTGCATTGCCATTTGCTTTGCTTGGGTTGTCTGAAAGATTGTTTAAGAAGTGGCATCTACTGCGAACAATGAATCGAAACAGAAATTAATTTGACTGCGTGATTTCCAAGAAAGTGTAGTGAGTCGTTAATAAAGACAACCAGATTCCACCTAAGTTCGTAACACTCTGGTTCATACGTCCTTACTTCTCTGGCACTAAATTCGACAGAACCTTAACCGGTTTATGATCGTGTGAAGTTCCTTGAAATCTGAGATGTATTTTTCTTCTTTTAATGTTTTTGGCTTACTTGTGGCAATAAACAACGCTCGGGCAACTGCTTTCCGGAAGCAGCTGCTGCAACTGATTTTGAAAGCTATTAAAAATAGGGGTCTCTTTTACCAACTACAGGTGAACTCTGTGTGCAAAGTGTCCACGTAATGACTACACATTTTAAATTGCAGTCGTGGGATCTTATGTAGTGAATGTCAAAGATTAGGAAATAGATGATGAAGTGCTTAATTACGTTACTGCTGGCTCCTTTAAAAAGTGTACTGGAAAAATGTAGAAAAGTCATTTTAGAAAAGTATTCTTCAATATAATAAAGAATTTGCAACCAAATGATTACACAAAGTACATATGTTCATCGTAGATTACGATGAAAAATTAAAGCAAAGACAATTAAATAATACCCGTTTATGAGGTCCTCATCAAATCAACGAAATAGACTTTCTCACTGAAGATGTGAAAAACCATATTATAAAATCAATTTTCTCTGCAATGAGAAGTTTTCATCATTCTTGTCATGCACCTCTCTAGGCCGTGTCCCACTTAAGGATAATCCAACGCAGCCTGTCTGTGTGACAAAATATCCGTGCGGAATCGTCGACGCAAAGATATCGTTGCAGACGCCCAGTGTTGCAGATGACATTCTGAGAAACAAAGTGTTGTGGATTGGCAAGAGGGCCAACCCACTAATGTCAGAGGAAGCCGAAAGGCACGCGTTTCAGCTCACGCAGGCTGGCGTGAGGTCTGGAACAGGACAAGGAAGTTAGACTAGAAAAAAACGATGTAGCTGGTGGAATACTTCAATCCATTAATGTCGAACGTAGCTCTTGTCTGTATATTTTTTAGAATATCAATAGCAACTGATAATGGCGCCTTGCTAGGTCGTAGCAATTGACGTAGCTGAAGGCTATGCTAACTATCGTCTCGGCAAATGAGAACGTATTTTGTCAGTGATCCATCGCTAGCAAAGTCGGTTGCACAACTGGGGCGAATGCTATGAAGTCTCTCTAGACCTGCCGTGTGGCGGCGCTCGGTCTGCAATCACTGATAGTGGCGACACGCGGGTCCGACGTATACTAACGGACCGCGGCCGATTTAAAGGATACCACCTAGCGAGTGTGGTGTCTGGCGGTGACACCACACTCCTCCCCCGCAAATCGGCGCACGGTTGTGTTATAAGGCTTCCGCCCGCCTTGGGGAGGACCCCATGTTGACGTATGCGACGAGGTGGGGAGCCTAACAACAGGCGAGGCTATGCCACCCGCACCCTGCCATTCGGTCCGAGGGGAGCTAGGAAACGCCTGAAAACCTGCTACAGGGTGCACGCCAGCATGCGGTGTACGCGCCCGCAGAGAGACAGGAGGGGCCGAAGGGTCGACCTCCATCGGGCCGGGGCACCCGACGGGCGAAGACGACATATGGTCCGGAGCGGGAAACAGTTCCATTTCGGAGGACAACTGGTGACGGGAAGCGATCGGCGGCGCGTGACCCAGGGAGGCGCCCGGCGGCTGCAGCGAAGCGTCCACTACGGGCGTCGCCGGCGGGAGAACAGGCGGCGGCGGCGGTGGCGGCGGCGCGTCGCCATGGGGCAAAATGGAAGGCAGCGTCGGTAACACCTGGGGCTGAGGCGAGCCAGTAGATGGGTCCCCCGGGCCTGACCGGACGGCACCGTCGCTGAAAGCAGACGGCGAGTGGCAGATCCCGTGCGACGACAGAGGCGCAGCTGATTGAGATGCCAACACACCTCACCAGAGGCCTCCAAAACCAGATACATAGCGCGGCCGAGGCAGCGACGAATGCGACCTTCAAGCCAACGCCGTGAACCTCGATAGTGGCGGTAGTAGACAACGTCGCCTGGGGCAAAAGCAGGTGTCTGCCGCTGCACAGGAACCTGATGCGGCGGATGTAGCAAAGCCATCAAGGTTCGATGAGGACGACCGTGGAGCAACTCAGCCGGCGAGCGACCATCGCGGGGCTGAGAGCGATACGAGGACAAAAAGAGCAATAACGCGTCCTCCCGAGAATGAGACTCTTTCAACTTCAACATCTGTGACTTGAAAGTCCTGACCAATCGTTCAGTGGCACCATTTGAGTGTGGCGAAAACGGCGCGGTTGTCAGATGTTGAATACCATTGGCCCTGCAGAATGACTGAAATTCTGCGGACAAGAATTGTGGGCTATTGTCGGAAACAATAGTCTGTGGCAGACCTTCAATGCAAAAGATAGCAGATAGCGCTTGGATGGTGGCAGATGACGTCGTGGAAGACATCTGGACAACAAAAGGAAAATTACTGAATGAATCTACCACAACCAACCATCGAGCATTCCAGAATGGACCAGCAAAATCGATGTGTAAGCGTTGCCAAGGGGAAGAGGCTTTTGGCCGTGCAAAGAATTTCCCCAGCGGTGCAGATTGTTGTTCGGCACACGCCATGCAAGAAGAGCACATATTCGTAATCGCAGCATCGATTCCGAACCAAGTACAGTGCTGACGAGCAAGTTGTTTCGTTCTCACTATACCCCAATATCCGTTGTGGAGAAGCCGTAAGACAGAGGACTGTAACGAACGTGGGACCACGACCCTGGACTGATCATCATTTTCAGAACGCAACAGCAAAACACCACGTTGTACTAAAAGTCTCTCCTTGTGAGCAAAAAATCGGCAAACCAACGGATCCTCGATCCGTGACTTTGACAAGGGCCATTGCGTGGCAACAAAACGCAGAACGGTAGCAAGGACAGGGTCGGCAGCTGTGGCTGTAGCTACACGACGAAAATCAATCGGAAACGAATCAGCCACGTTATCGGTTTCCGCATCAATGAACATGCAAGCAAGTTCAGAGGAATCGAATGCCCTATCCTCAGCAACAGGCAAACGGGACAACGCATCGACGTTTCCGTGCTTAGCAGTGGACCGATACAAGATATTGTAGCGGTACTGCGAAAGGAAAAGAGACCAGCGAATGAATTTCTGAGCTGTACGCGGCCTGTTCGGATGAAAAAGCGATGTCAAAGGTTTGTGGTCTGTGATGATGGTAAAGTGATGACCATACAAGAAAGCATGAAACTTAGTAACACCAAATACGAGAGCCAATGCTTCTTTCTCGATCTGTGAATAATTTCTTTGCGCAAAAGAGAGCAATTTGGACGCAAAGGCAATAGGGCTATCGTGCGATCCATCTGTGTGCGCAAGCACAGCACCGATCCCGAAATCTGATGCATCCACCATCAACAAAAGGGGTTTCTGGGGATCGAATGGCGTAACGCAAGTATTGGAAAGCAACGCCGATATCGACTGGCGAAAGGCGCGTTCGCATTCCGTCGTCCAGATGAACGGAATACCTTTACGGCGTAAGCGATGAAGCGGAGCTGAAAGGGAAGAGGCGTGGCGCACATGGCCATGATAATAATTGATTTTTCCCAGCACACTCTGTAGCTGCTTCAAATTCTGCGGCGAAGGCAAGTCTCGTATGGCACGGAGGTGCTCGGGACTAGGATGTATGCCTTGGGCATTGAGTACATGTCCCAGGTAGGGTAAGTCACGAGCAAAAAACACACATTTGTCCTTCCGCAAGTGAAGACCATTTTGTCGCAAGACCTGAAATAATGTTCTGAGATTGGCTAAATGTTCTTCTTCCGTCTGTCCGGAGATCACAATATCGTCCAGATAGCTTGCTGCAGTAGGGACCGACGCACAAACAGTTTGCAGATATTGCTGAAACAATGCAGGGGCGGATGCACACCCGAATGGCAGTCGTTTGAATCGATACAAACCAAATTGCGTGTTAACCACCAAGACGCGCTGGGATTCTTCGTCCACCGGTATTTGCAAGTACGCATCGGCTAGGTCCAACTTCGAAAAATATTTACCTGGGCACAGTTTGTTAAAAAGATCTTCCAGGCGGGGTAAAGGAAAAGTTGCAATCACGAGTTGTGGATTCACTGTTGCCTTGAAGTCCACACAAAGTCTCAATTTTCCAGAAGGTTTTGGTAAAATTACTAAGGGTGATGCCCAGAGAGAAGCCTGCACACGTTCAATTACACCTTGTGATTCCAAATCGTGTAATGTTTTTGCGACCTCATCACGCAATGCGTGGGGAACATTGCGGGCTCTGAAAAATTTCGGTTGCGCATTTACTTTCAGTTCCAAATGTGCTTTGTAGTTCTTAGCGCAACCAAGGCCCGGTGCAAAAATGTCTGCAAATTCTTCACATAGACGAGAAACACTGTCTGAAGGCACAGTCTGGTTCACTGATAGGACCTGATTGACTATAGACAAGTTAAACAACTGAAATAAATCGAAACGAAACAAGTTCACTGCAGAAGAAGAACGAAGGACGTACAATGACACAAGTTTTGTTTGTCCTTTATATGTTGCAAGAAGGCTGCACTGTCCTAACACAGGGATTGCTTGTCCTGAATAGCTATTTAACTTAACATTTGCGGCACGCAACGGAGGTGTGCCCAGCTGTTTGTACGTGTCTTGATTGATCAGTGAAACTGCAGCTCCGGTATCGGGCTGGAATGGTATCACTTTGCCGTTAACGTCCAAATCTACAAGAATTTTATTGTCCTGTTGACAACAAGAGCGACTGTCTTGTGCAACGTGAACTGACACTGGTACAGAATCACTTGCGACTTGACGGGATTTCCGGCGACGTCGACGCACACTTTTTGTGGGACGAACACAGTCACTGTTAGAGAGAGTGGCACTGGGCAGAGTGGAATGAACTACATGAATTTCCATGGGCGAAGTTTCACGAGCCTGAGTATCCTTGGTTCGATTCTGATTCTGGCGCGAAGCAAAGGGCCTGGAATGGTTGTGAGTGTCCGATCTGAGCTTTTTCCGGCAAACACTCTGAACATGTACTTTTTTATTACAGAAAAAGCCAATAGCCTGGCGTGATGGGCAATTCTCACGCGAATGTCTAGTAGCACACGGCGGGCATGATTTTAGCACTGCATCTCCTTGCCTGCGCGGCACACGTGGCTGAGAGCTTGGTGGCATCTGCGCGGCCGGGCGCAAGGACTGTTTACTGTTCCATTCAGCTCGCCCGGCGGGCTGGTTAACCTGACACATGGGTGGCGAAGTTTCAACTGATTCCTGACCAAAGTCAAGTGTGTTCTGCCAATCCAATATGTCCATCACTTGTTAAAGGGAGGGATTGACTAGTTTCAAAATCTGTTCCCTTATATGAACATCAGAAACGTTCTGTGCAGTTGCATCACGGACCATACTATCTGAAAAAGGGAGTCCACATTGACACTCAAAAGCACAATCCCTAGTAAGGCCTTGCAAAGTTGCAACCCACTCCCTATTAGTTTGACCTGCCGTACGTTTTTGTACGAAAGAAGGTATACCGTTTGGCAACTACATTGACTGATTCTTTGAAATATGCATCTAATGCAGACAAAATTTCGTCGTAAGACAGAGTTGCTACATCGCGTCGGGGAAATAATTTCACTATCACACGGTACGTATTCACGCCTACGGAGGAAAGGAGAAAAGGCTGCCGCTCATTACCTTGAATTCTGTAGGCGGCGAGATCGAATCCAAATTGTCGTGACCACTCCGTCCAGCTTTCCAGTGCAGCATCAAAAGGTCGAAAATTTGGTGCAACAGCGTTTTGTGGCTGCGGTAGCGGTGCAGAGGCGGCCGCCGCATCGTTTTGCATTGCACGTTGACCCTGGACGAGCTGTCCAAGGGCATCCAGTAAGGCCTGCGTCTGCTGATTCTGTAAGTGATAAAATTCGGACAGTACATCTGGAGATTGTGGCGAAGCCATTACACAAGTAAATCAGGGCAATATCGATAAGAACGCGGAAAACCTCGTCGCCAAAATGTTGTGGATTGGCAAGAGGACCAACCCACTAATGTAAGATGAAGCCGAAAGGCACGCGTTTTAGCTCACGCAGGCTGGTGTGAGGTCTGCAACAGGACAAGGAAGTTAGACTAGAAAAAAAGGATGTAGTTGGTGGAATACTTAATTTTAATCCATTAATGTTGAACGTAGCTCTTGTCTGTACATTCTTTACAATATCAATAGCAACTGATAATGGCGCCTTGCTGGGTCGTAGCAAATGACGTAGCTGAAGGCTATGCTATCGTCTTGGCAAATGAGAACGTATTTTGTCAGTGAACCATCGCTAGCAAAGTCGGTTGTACAACTGGGGCGAATGCTATGAAGTCTCTGTAGACCTGCCATGTGGCGGCGCTCGGTCTGCAATCACTGATAGTGGTGACACGCGGGTCCGACGTATACTAACGGACCGCGGCCGATTTAAAGGTTACCACCTAGCAAGTGTGGTGTCTGGCGGTGACACCACACAAAGTAAGCGCGGCAGCGGGTATACAGTATGTATCTATGTTATAAGGGAGGCTCGTAGTGAACAAATGTCACCACCCCTTTCGACAAACACTGAAACGCAGCATCAGTATTTCTATCTGATGTGGTCACTTCGTTATCCTCTTCTATGTCAAACTCTTCACTCCTGCGCAGCTCCTAAGCCCATCTTGTATATTGCTAAACAGCTAATCCGGTGCATGATTCACGGCGCTTGGTGCACAACCCCAGTTGACGACTGCTTGGCTCATGGCTTAAAATGGCAAAAAATTTGGTGTTTCAATATTTCATGTAATTATTGACCAGAATTAACAATTTGAAATGCTATCATAATCTACTCATGCTGGGATAACTCCCATGGCACTAGAGGGAGCTGAAGAGGGTAAAACTATAGAAGAACAAGAGAATGGGACACATCTAACAAATAAATTAGAAATCTGGGTACAAGTGTTACTCTGGGTTGAAAGAGGTTGGCCAAGGAAAGGAAGGCGTGACGGGCCACGACAAATCAGTCAGAAGACGATACAGAATATAATGTGTAATCTTATGTTGAAGATTTAACACCGTAAGACTACTAGTAAAGTTAGAAACTGTGTACTTATCGTAAGGTAACTTATGGCGCTCAAATTGCCCAGACTATATCCATCCTGTATTTGAGGATGAGAGCACTTAACACAAAATGTAAAACCAGTACGCAACTTTTCGCTTTGAAACCGGCAACAAAATTAAGAAAAAACTTAGTCGGTCATTACTTTTACGCTTTTCATGGCGTAAAACGTCAGCATTAGGCATGGCGGTTTTTTTTATTACTTCGTTATTACTATTTATGTTCGCAACATATTTTACAGACAGTATCCATACATACGGCAGAATGAATCTGTAAAATTATATCATTGTACAAAACGCAGTTGAGGGGAAATGTCATAAACATTTAAATGGTTGGATAACAGATTTATCTTAAAAGGTAGCGCAGACTACTCCTATACCGCTCCATTGGTTCGTAATGGGAGCATTTAACGACTTCCAAAAAGTTTTAAATATAATTTCAATCCTTTTCTAAACTTTTCCTCACTTGCATGCTTGAAGTCAAATATTTTACCTGTTAACTCATTTGTAAAGTAGTCAGACGTCTGAAGCTATATTTCACACTGGTGTTCGATTCTTTCAAGTATCGTGAGTGGCTGGGGGTGGGGTGGGGGGCGTTGGTGGTGTGGGGGAAGGGTTTGCTGGTATATTCTAATAACTTCCTGATACCCCTACAATCTTTGCTGTCGACAGCTCACTCTGGGACTTAGGAACATATTATCTCATGTCTTAACAAACGTCTCATTACTCTACCCTTGTTTCTAAACAGTGTTCTCCATACATTTCTTTCCTCGTTGAGTTCCTCCTCATTTCTTATCAGACCGATTTTCTTGCAGAATCCTTCGGTAACATATCTCAAAGGCTCCTCCTCTAATTTTTTTTCTATTCCTCCTTTTGTCTATGATCCCCTTTCGTACAAAGTTGTGCTACACAAGAACGTGCTTCAAAATTTCTTTCTCGAAACGGGATCTTAATTTTATTCTAATACACTGCTTTCAACGAGGAATGATCTCTGTGCTGTACTAATCTCCTTCTTATATACTCCTTGATTTCTATGTTATTGGTTGCTTCCAAGGCAGCAGATTTCCTTTAGTTAGACTACTAAACGGATCCCAGTTTGATGATAGGTTTTTCGCTAATCGCATTTCTGCTACTCCTTAATATTATCGGTTTTCCTGCTTTTGCTTTCCATATATATCCTGTTCATCACATTCGATAGGTTCATAACAATTCTTTTCATAGGCATTCACCATGAACTATAATGTACTTCTAAATCCTTTTTCAACCTCCTATATTGCTTCAACCACATAATATTTGGTGTAGCGGTATTTCCTGTTTGAGAGTACATCGAACGCTGATTATTATTTCTACATATGCGCATTAAGTATCCCACTCTGTTGCACGTTGCTTGTTTCTGACGATTCTCGTGACCTTCAGTCTAGACGTCATCTCTACTCAGAATATATCTCAGCCCTTCATAATGAGATACTCGTATTCGTCACGTGTACATGACATCCTGTCCTTATTTTGAACTACTGTCATATTGAGCGAATCTAAGGTTTCCAGCGTAACAAATGACTTAAAAGACCTCAAATTTTTTCTTAAGAACACTTTCATCTTGATTTTCTGCAACAATTATGTCACAAAAGTACATACTCCAAAATGTAAATATGGAGCCCATCAATTTTCTCACTGCGAAAATCAATTTTCGTTGCCAACGTGTTATATACTTGAACGAGTTTTGCGTATAATGCACGATGGGAAAGCTGAATCATTTGGCAATTCGACGAACTACCGCGTCCATCGTGCTGTCGCCGCATTCACTTACTGTCTGTGTCCTCTGATGTGTCACATAGACTGACCAAGCGAGTGCTGGTAGTGCTTTTCTGCCACCCTGGTATCCTATTGACAACTGCATCCTTATTCCTCTAGTCACATAGGGGTCGTCTTCGAGCTTCCTCTCTCGGCGGAAATTGGGAAGGAACTGTATGGAACTATCAACTTAAGACTCGCAACCCGCATTCACTGTTAAAACTCTGTATCTTTTTCCTACATTCCCAACTTTACAGAAATTCGGCCGCATACTTTGTTACACCAACACTCCTGTAAGACATGACGTCGATCGTCCTCTCAATATTCTCACGAATGCCGAAATGACAATATCTGAAACACGGCTCACGGAATAGAAAATCAGTTCCAACTGTTCATATGAAGAAAAGCATTCGGACTGGGTGGGATGCCAGTGAAACTATAAAGATATTATATGAAATATCTTGGTGTCCTCATACAGGTAATTTATCGTGTATCGTAGAAGCAAGAGCCGTCGGAGGTTGGCTCACACAACAGAGGAAGCTGTGGAACTGGTGAAAGAACTAGTGAACGAAATCCAACTAGCTCTTTTAATATCCCGAAGAACTCGACGACACTTTGCACGTATCTGTTTATAATGAGTGAAGTTTTCCAACCTAGGGTGGCGGTTAAAAACGGGGAGAGCACGTCTCCGTGCGTGAATTGCGTCGCGACACGCCTTAATCCACCCAGGGACTGGGACACGACATTGTAAAGAGGAAGTGAGAGGAATGGAAGGTTCTGTAGCAGTAAGGATGTTGTTGTTGTGGTCTTCAGTTCAGACACTGGTCTCATGGAGCTCTCCATGCTACTCTATCCTGTGCAATATTCTTCATCTCCCAGTACCTACAGCAACTTACATCCTTCTGAATCTGTTTAGCGTATTCATTTCTTGGTCTCCCACTACGATTTTTACCCTCCACGCTGCCCTCCAATACTAAATTGATGATCCCTTGATGCCTCAGAAAATATCCTACCAAGCGATCCCTTCTTCTAGTCACGTTGTACCATATATTTCTCTTCTCTCCAATTCTATTCAACACCTCCTCATTAGTTTGTGATCTACCCATCTAATCTTCAGCATTCTTCTGTAGCACCACATTTCGAAATCTTCTGTTTTCTTGTCTAAACCATTTATCGTCCACGTTTCACTGCCATACATGGCTACACTCCATACAAATACTTACAGAAACGACTTCCTGACGCTTAAATCTATACTCGATGTTAACAAATTTCTCTTCTTCAGAAATGCTTTCCTTGCCATTGCCAGTCTACATTTTATATCCTCTCTACTTTGACCATCATCAGTTATTTTGCTCCCCAAATAGCAAAACTCATTTATTACTTTAAATGTCTCATTTCCTAATCTAATTCCTACACCACACCCGATTTAATTCGACTACATTCCATTATTCTCGTTTTGTTTTTGTTGATGTTCATATTATGTCCTCCTTTCAAGACCCTGTCAAAATGGTTCAAATGGCTCTGAGCACTATGGGACTCAACTGCTGAGGTCATTAGTCCCCTAGAACTTAGAACTAGTTAAACCTAACTAACCTAAGGACATCACAAACATCCATGCCCGAGGCAGGATTCGAACCTGCGACCGTAGCGGTCTTGCGGTTCCAGACTGCAGCGCCTTTAACCGCACTGCCACTTCGGCCGGCAGACCCTGTCCATTCCGTTCAACTGCTCTTCCAAGTCCTTTTCTGTCTCTGACAGAATTACAATGTCATCGGCGAACCTCAAAGTTTTTATTTCTTCTCCATGGATTTTAATTCCTACTCCAAATTTTTCTTTTGTTTCCCTTACTGATCGCTCAATATACAGATCGAATAACATCGACGATATGCTACAACCCTGTCTCACTCACTTCAAAAACCACTCCTTCCCTTTCACTCCCCTCGACTCTTACAACTGCCATCTGCTTTCTGTACAAATTGTAAATAGCCTTTCGCTCCCTGTATGTTACCCCTGCCACCTTCAGAATTTGAAAGAGCGTATTACATTGTTAAAAGCTTTCTCTAAGTCCACAAACACTAGAAACGTAGGTTTGCCTTTCCTCAATCTATTTTCTAAGATAAGTCTTAGGGTCAGTATTGCCTCACGTGTTCCAACATTTCTACGGAATACAAACTGATTTTTCCCGAGGTCGGATTCGAGCAGTTTTTCCATTCGTCTGTAAAGAATTCGTGTTAGTATTTTGCAGCAGTGGCTTATTAAACTGATAGTTCGGTAATATTCACATCTGGCAACACCTGCCTTCTTTGGGACTGTAATTATTACATTATTCTTGAACTCTGAGAGTATTTCGCCTGTCTCATACATCTTGCTCACCAGATGGTAGAGTTTTGTCAGGACTGGCTCTCCCAAGGCTGTCAGTAGTTCTAATGGAATGTTGTCCCCTTGTTTCGACGTAGGTCTTTCAGTGCTCTGTCAAACTCTTCACGCAGATTCATATCTCCCATTTCATCTTCATCTACATCCTCTTCCATTTCCATAAAATTGTCCTCAAGTACATCGCCCTTGTATAGACCCTCTATATACTCCTTCCAACTTTCCGCTTTCCCTTCTTTGCTTAGAAGTGGGTTTCCATCTGAGCTCTTGATATTCATACAAGTGGTTCTCTTTTATCCAAAGGTCTCTTTAATTTTCCTGTAGGTAGTATCTATCTTACCCACTGTGAGATCAGCCTCTACTTCCTTACATTTGTCCTCTAGCCATATCTGCTTAGCCATTTTTCACTTCCTGTCGACCTCCTTTTTGGGACGTTTGTATTCCTTTCTGCCCGCTTCATTTAATGCATTTCTATATTTTCTCCTTTCTATATTTTCTCCTCTTCCGTTACCCTAGGATTTCTATTAGCCCTCGTCTTTTTACTTACTTGATCCTCTGCTACCTTCACTATTTCGTCTCTCAAAGCTACCCATTTTTCTTCTACTGTATTTCTTTCCCCCATTATTTTCAATCGTTACCTAATGCTCTTCCTGAAACTCTGTACAACCTCTGGTTCTTTAAGTTTATCCAGGTCCCATCGCCCCAATTTCCCACTTTTTTGCAGTTTCTTCAGTATTAATCTACAGTTCATAACCAATAGATTGTGGTCAGAGTCCACATCTGCCCCTGGAAATGTCTTACAATTTAAAACCTGGTTCCTAAATCTCTGTCTTAACTTTATATAATCTATCTGAGAGCTTCCAATATCTTCAGGCATGTTTACAACATTCTTTCATCATTCTTGAACCAAGTGTTAGCTATGATTAAGTTATGCTCTGTGCAAAATTCTACAAGGCGGCTTCCTCTTTCATTTCTTCCCCCCAGTCCATATTCACCTACTACATTTCATTTTCTCCCTTTTCCTACTATCGAATTCCACTCACCCATAACTATTAAATTTTCGTATCCCCTCACTATCTGAATAATTTCTTTTATATCATCATACATTTCATCAATCTCTTGGTCATCTGCGCAGCTAGTTGGCATATAAACTTGTACCGTTGTGGTAGACGTAGGCTTCGTATCTATCTTGGCTACAATAATGCGTTCACTATGCTGTTTGTAGTAGCTTACTCGTACTCCTATTTTTTTATTCATTATTAAACCTTCTCCTGCATTACCCCTATTTGATTTTGTATTTATAACGCTGTATTCACCTGACCAGAAGTCTTGTTCCTCCTGCCATCGAACTTCACTAATTCCCACTATATCTAACTTTAACCTATCCAATTCCCTTTTTAAATTTTCTAACCTACCTTCCCGATTAAGGGATCTGACTTGCCATGCTCTGATCCGTAGAACTCCAGTTTTGTTTCTCCTGATAACAACGTCCTCTTGAGTAGTCCCCGCCCGGAGATCCGAATGGGGGACTATTTTACCTCCGGAATATTTTACCGAAGAGGACGCCATCATCATTTAACCATACAGTAAAGCTGCATGCTCTCGGGAAAAATTACGGCTGTAGTTTCCCTTTGCTTTCATCCGGTAGCAGTACCATTACAGCAAGGCCGTTTTGGTTAGTGTTACAAGGCCAGATCAGTCAATCATCCAGACTGTTGCCCCTGCAACTACTGATACGGCTGCTGCCCCTCTTCAGGAACCACACATTTGTCTGGCCTCTCATCAGATACCCCTCTGTTGTGGTTGCACCTATGGTACGGCTATCTTTATCGCTGAGGCACGCAAGCCTCCCCACCAACAGCAAGGTCCATCGTTCATGGGGGGGCAGTAAGGATAACGTTTTTGAGATATACCACCTGGACATCACAACTCAGGAAATCTAGTTCTGCGAAGGTCGCGAGGGAGGAGTAAAGCTGCCAGTCAGCCTCAGTAAGCTGCCATTTTGGCATACATGTGGATTGGGTAGGAGTCAGCAGATGAAGAGCACACGGGAAATGGTCACTCGAGTAGGTGTCAGAAAGAACGGACCGCTCAAGAGGATGGGCAAGCTGTGCAGTGCACAAGGATAGGTCGAAATGGGAATAGGTGTGCAAGGAGTCAGAAAGGAAAGTGGGTGCACGAGTGTTAAGGCAGAAGAGGTTGAGTTGGTTAAAAAATGACCGCCAAGAGGGCAGCTCTCTGGCAGGCCCTGGGAGAGCCCAAAAGGGGATGATGCACATTGAAGTCACGGAGTAGCAAAAACGGTGGTGGTAGCTGCCGAATAAGCTGAAAGAAGTCAGCCCAAATGACACCGAAGCCGGAGGTATATAAATGGTACAGAGGGAGAATGTCAGCTGGGTAAGGAAGAGACGATGGCTACAGTATGAAGACGGGTAGTCAGGGAGATGGGCTGACTATGAAGGTCATCCCGTATAAGCGGCATGACGCCCCCATGCGATGGGATGCCGACCTCGGGGGGAAGGTCAAAACGAATCGGAAAGTATTGTGCATGCTCAAAGCGGTCTTGAGGGTGCAATTTCGTTTCCTGCTGACAAAGTACAAGGGGATGCGGTGATGCTAGAAGCAGCCGTAAATCCTCTGTATGGAACCGAAGACCGCGAACGTTCCATTGAAGGACAGTAATGAGGAGGAAAAGATGTAGGGCTGTCAGCTCAGTTTCCGCCGAGAGTCGCTGCTGCAGGGCATGGAAGCAGGAGGCTCCTGCTCCATGGGGACCACACAAGTATCGGCGTGCTTGTGCGGTCGGTCGGTGGAGTCCAACGCGGAGAAACGGTTGGTGGTGCGGACTGGCGAGACAGAGGCCGGCCTGGCTAAGCGACCACGTGGCGACACCGTCGAGCAGGATCTTCGAGTTGGTGAAGGGGAAGACTGTTTGTCTTTAGCGGACTTCATCGAGTCCTTCTACTTAGAGGAAAACTTGGGTGTTGGTTGGCTGGAGGGACGGAGGAAGTCTTCCTGGGAGTACTCCTTCTGGCCTTTCCTGAATGCCGGTTGTGTAGTGGGTAGCTTCGCCTCATGAGGCGAGAGGTTGATAGTTTGTTGGTCAGCATGACTGGGGGACAGTGATGCTACCTTGACAATGGGCCACTTCGCAACCTCAGAGCGAAATTTGAGGTCGCATCTCTGTGTCCTTCATGTAGCGAGGGGTAACAAGAACTGAACTATATGTTCCAAACGGGAGAACACAGGGTTTGCGGATAGCCAGTAACTTACGAGCTACTGGGTAAGGCACTTTTTCCTTTACCCGCTTGTTTAGATACACGGTACAATCCGGGAAGGTGGTGGCATGGCTGCCATTGCTGTTGATACAGCGGGGAGAAGGAGGCGGACATTCACCCTCGTGTGCATCCCGGTCATAGGTTACGCATTTGGCCGGGTGTCGACAAGATATTTAAGTTGATTGAACCGATGACACTGGTAACAGCGCATCAGATTAGGAATGTACGGCCGGACTGTGCTTATTTCATAGCCTGCTTTAGTCTTGTACTGCAGAACCGCCCTATCAAAGGTGACGAAAGGGGTGGGGGTGGGTACCAAGAAAGAATCGACCTTTTTGATGACACGATGAACGGAAATGGCAGGATTGACTGTATTTCAGCCTCAGTCCGACTGTCAAGCAGCCCGGTGTAAACTACACCACGGGAAGAATTGAAAGTTCTCTGTGCCTCGACATGAACAGGGTAGCTGTGGAGAAGCGAGGCAGCAAGAAGTTGTTGTGCTTCAGTATGAGAAGCCTTCTCCATAAGCAAAGTGCCATTCTGTAAACGAGGGCAGGATTGCACAGGGTCAGAAGCAGCACCAACACCTTTCTGATTAATAAACGGATTGATGGTGGCGAAGGACTGACCATCTTCAGTACATGATACAACAAGGTACCGCGGTGCAGCGGGAAGGAACTTCAAATCAGTGGATTCATTACGTATTCGTTTCGTCGACGTCGATGGAGAAGATGAGTGACCCATCGCGAGGATGCCATGATTGCCAGCGTCTCTGATGGCGTGCTCCTTCCAACTGGGAGCCCCTACTCAAGGGGGTGCACCCGCCTTCGGTGATTGTTCACACCTCAGGTCACACCTCACGAAGAAAGAGTATCTATGGTTGTTGCGTAAATATGGAAGCTAGTAACCCAATGCAGCCATTAGCATACGCGTCTCGTCAATTAACCAGCGCCGAGCTTAAGTATTCTGTTTACGACTGTGAGACATTGGCCGTCTTGTTTGCGCTGGATAACTACCGGTTTTATCTGGAACATAGAGTATTTCAGCTAGAGACCGACAATCAAGCCTTAAGCTGGGTGGTAGCCAGGCTGCGTAAAACTGGCCGTGTCGCGAGGTAGGCGGTACGCATTTCGGCGTTTCAGTTGGAGGTTAAGCACATTAGCGGCACTGAGAATGCGCTCGCGGACGTCCTCATCCGTATGTTTACTCAACAACCATCTAGTGAGGGCGCGCAAGAAGCTGCGGAACGCAATCTCAGTTGTGTCGTATTAGGCGGTATTCCTCATTTGTTTAGTGACATTGCCGACCATCAGGATCAGAACCCCACTTGAGGGCCGGTTAAGAAACGGGTTTCGGCGGGTGAGCATTTGGATGAATGCATTATCAGGAAGGGCATTTTGTGTAAAAGGGTTTGACGTACCAAGGAGGTTAACCTCTGTCTACCAAGCACCCTAATATGTCCGGTTTTCCATTATTTTCACAACTCGTTGATTGTCGGGCATTAAGGAACCTATAAGACCTTGCAGAAGATTAAGGAGCATCAGACTTGGCCGTGTATTGATCAAGACGTTAGAGAAATGGTTTCTCGGTGTCAGTTGTGTAGTGTGGCCATACTGAATAACGCTCTTCAACATGGGTTCCTTAGTTCTGAACGTGAATTTAGCCCTATGGACTAACTCTATATTGATTATGTGGGGCCCTTACCTCGCACCAAAAGAGGACATCGGTATGTGTTAGTCATTATTGACGCGTTTTCGAGGTTTACCTGGCTTCTTCCGAGTCGTAATATGACTGCTGCCACCAACACTGCGCATTTAACTAACTTATTTAGCGTGTTTGGACCTCCTAAGCAAATAGGAAGTGATAATGCATCGGCCTTTCTTTCACTCCCTTCAAGGCCTTCTGTTTTCAAAGCGATCTTAAGCATGTAACTACCACTCAGTATTATCCTCAAGGGGTCCTTTGTGGAAAGGGTAAATCGTAACCTTAAATCCGCACTGATTATCTTTCATCAGAAGTCTCCCAGTAAGTGGGATTCTAATCTCCCTTGGCTTAGTTTTGCCTTCAGTACCGCCAGCCATGAGGCTTTGAAGACTACTCCGGTTTCCTTGGTGTTTGCTTATCCTGTTAATTCCCCCCTTACGAACTTTGGGGGATTCAAGGCTTAATTCCAGCAGAGATCACCCCTCAGGTCGTCAAGGAAAACTTGAATCGTTCCAGGCACACAACAAACAAGCTGGTTGTTATAACCGTAATCGGCGAGCCTCCAGGGGTAAGCCGGAGATCAGGTGTATGTCCGTAATTTTCCCGGGAGGCAGGTGCGTGATGGCAACTTTGGTAAGATTATACGCCGTTTTCTGGGTCTGTGTACGATTATGCGGATTTTCGGCCCAATTAATATTCTGGTTAAGGACAACAGTACCGGTAAGCAACACTGGGTCACCTTAATCAAATTATGTTTGGTTATCCTGCTAGTGGGGTTTCTTAACAAACCCGCCCGCCCGGGTTTCTGCTTGAGAGTGGGAGGCTGAGCCGTGTTGTGGCCCACGTTGGTACTGTTTGTAGGTTTTCGTCCTCTGTGGGAGGCCAGACCGTATCGTTTAGTTCACATGGTAGCAGTTGTTTGTCTTCTTTTCGTGTTGATTAGCACCACTTGGTTTCGCAAGCGTTACCTGTCCGCTAGTGGCAGCAGCAGCGTTATCGATATGTAATAACTGTGGCTCTATCTTTGGGGTGATGTTGTTCTTCCGTATCGTGTGAGTGAGCAGTTCGGTTGGGGACACAGGAGGAGCCAGGTTCAAGCAGAGCGGGGAACACGCCGGGACTGCTGGTGGCGCGCATGGACTGCCGGATTGAAGGGCTGTGGGCACGAGGGTGCACGACCTCGTCGAAACCGGATCCTGCAAATTTTAAGTTGAGCGCATTTCAATTAGAGTAGAGGAACCTCAGCCATTGTCAAATCTCGCTATTCTTCAGGGACTTGGGTTCGTGTTGCTGCTCGTATTGTCGCCGAGGGAAAGAGCAGCGAGTGGAATGCTTGGAGAAGGCGGATCTGATTAGCATTCCTGAGGGTCTTATTATTTACTACCGTCAGGTTGTTACAATTGTTAAGTTCAACCAGAGGTATTTTCCTGCCTGATGGCCGCTAACGCCCCAGTTTCCTGACCTGGGGATTAGTGTATGTAACGGCTGTGTACATTTCCTCGCCTTGCCACCACTGTCCGGCGAGGCGTGTAGGTTTGACTGCTTTCTTGATTGTAGGTTGGTTGGTGATTCTTCTACCTTAGTGGTAGTGATTCTTTTTTTGTTCCGGGCGCTCTAAGCACAGCATTTTGTGGACGGAGTCCAGACCACCCGTTCCAGCTTTAGCCTATTTTTACACCTTTGTATTTGGTTTATTGGACGTCAGGTAGCCTTGCCAAGATTATCATGAATCACTTGTTAGACTGTCTATAGTCTGAGTTGCTTTCTTGTGATGTGAATGCAACTCTTGGCTGCCTTTCTCATCGCTGGCGCAAGTGTTTTTGGCCTGACCTATGCAGAGTTCGATTCCTGGAGCACCGTCTGTGACAAGCCCTTGCGTTTTTTTTGTTAATTGTGTTATTATTTTATTATTGTATTACCAAGTTGCCATCATTGTGCACCTGACTGGTGATCAGTTCCTTGTCCTTTTGAATTAACCATTGTTATTATATCTGCTGTTTTTTTGTATGTTTTAAATTTTTTAAATATAATTCCTATTCTTGGCGTTACTATCATTTTGTCTTACCTGTATGGTGATCAGAACCTGTCTTTTAAATTAACTCTTGCAATTGCATTGCTGTTTGACAGTATGTTGTTAAATTTTTAAATTAATGCCATTATTGGCGTTAAAGGCCTTTAGCTGTGACTGTGGGTACTTGCCTTAAATTTCTAATTGCGAACACATAGGCTTGTTTTCAAAACATTATTTGGTGTCAAATACCCTCCCCATCACAAACTCCAATCCACATCTCCCCTTATGTTGACACTATTACAAGGGCTCTCCGACACTGGAATAGCAACCCAGCACTGGATGTACTGGGGAAGTGTGATCGTATAGATCTTAAATCAAATTTTCCTTGAGACGATTAAGTATCTAATTTGTCTACGATAACGTTGGAAACTGAAGAATTGAATTAAAAGTTGTGCTGCGTCCGATACTCGGAGAGGCCTTGTAATAATGACAATATAAGAGGACATTTGAATTGGAGGTTGTGTTTGAGGGGGGGGGGGGGTTTGAATTGGGTAGTTCGTGCAACTATGTTGGCCATAATGCTGTGGCGGTGTAATGGTAAGCATATCTGCCTACTAAAAGTCCCGGCGGCAGCACAAATTGTTTGCTGTGTCTGTATTTAATGTACGTTTGTTAATTTTGTTAGTAATTGCCATTCTTGACGTTAAAGGCCTTCAGCAGTGATTTTGGTAACTCGCCTTAAAATTCTAATTGCGACGACCTTGGCTTGTTTTCAAATCTTTAGTTCCTGTGTCTGTATTTTATGCTCAGTTGGTAAATCGTGACGTACTGAAAGTACTAGTAATTACAGTTGTTTCTTCCCTATTATTAACGTGTGATATTTTTTTATTTATTGCTGAGACTGGAATTATCGTCTTAAAATAAATGTATGAAATTGCAAAAGCAAACCAATAGTAACAGATTCGGGCCCCGTCCACAATCGTAACCGAATCCTGCATTCCTTGTTTACCAGGTCTCACTACTGTATGAGCATGCCCTAAAAGGTACCTAATTGGTATACAATCTGGTCCATAAAATTTGCCAGTATTATATGATTTGAGTTGGTTCGTTTCATCGGAGGAGTCTACTCCTAAGCTACTCATGTTAGCAACTGTTCTCGTTTCGAATTCTCAAATAATTTTCTTCGTCTTCTTTGGTGAAGCAATATAGAAAAAACGTATCTAGTAAAATGGCTTTAGTGGCACTAGCGGTAACATCGTTAATGCGCAGTGAAAGTATTTACTGTTTCCTTCGTACATGACCAGGGTCTCTCCGGATTTTATGCCAGACTTCGAGACAGAGTCTCATTGTCAATATTGTTAGAAGCATGTAGCACTGAAGTCCACGATAAATTTCCAGCTTTTGCGAAACGTCATGCCTTCCTTGTAGCCTCTGCCAACGGGCGTAAAACTATAATGCTTACTAAACGCTCATGTGACAAGATGTGACATTCTTCGTGAATCCTCTCTATCTCCTGTGTTAATCCAGCTGGGTAAGCGTCCAAGGCAGATGAGAAACAATCAAGAATCCCTCGAGTCACATGCTTCGTGGATTATTTAGAAATTCTTAAGATTATGTTAGTGAATCTCAGCCTGGGATCTGCTTTTCGTACTATTTATTTGACTTGATCATTTCGTTTTGGGCCGCTTTGAAAGGTGCACTGTAGTGTGATTTTGTGGCTGTAAGTCCCGTTCCAGGGCAACCTGTGAGTCGATGCCAGGTCGAAGAACCAGGCACGCTAGCAATCTGGGTTCCCTGGCGGCGGATAGAGGTAGGCCTCCCGTGACAGGAGAACACTCTGATAACTTGTAAGAGTATTGCAGGATAGGCTGTGCCGATAAATAATTGTTCAGATAAAAATTCGATACGCTGCGCCGTTTCCAAATACGTAGCATTGATGCTATCCAGTCTGGTCTTTGTGCGCGCAAATTCAAGAGACCTTCCACATACAATTACCGCCAGTTGTTCTCAGAGCGCAGATGACAGACCACGAAACTGCTCAGCCTTTGGCTTCCTACCGTCCGATGTCGAAATTTTGTATCGCTCTCTGTTCGTTTTTAGGAAACGAATCAAAGAAACCGTTTGGCGACACCGTCTCTGGTGAACCGCTTGAATTTTTAGCTCGCAACTGCCGGGTTGGCTAAATTCAATGCTAATCAATTCGGAAATGGCACAAAGCACGAATTTAGTTTTCAACAACTATTTTTCACCACAACGTACCACGAAATACCCTTACAAGTTCTTCAGACTGTTGTGAGCATCCATTACACCAACAGGCAGCTCCGGATCAGGGCCCCATGCCTCCAGTTCTGGGAGCCCTCTGCAACGGAGGGCTGCTGCCGAAAACATTGAGCAGACAGCACCGTGACGCGGTAGCCTCCTGTAAGTGGGCTTTGTTACGAGTATAATACTTATGTGACGGATATGGGACACTCTGTTTTGGCGGGTTACCACGACCCGTATTGGTTAAATAGCCCCACATTGGTCCACGGATCACGGGCTACTGGTGAGGAATCGTTTGAGGGTTCAGACCAAGTTCCTTAACGTGGAGCACTAGTAATCGCGACACCGCCGAAGGGCTACGGTCACCCCTTAAGCAAAGGCATGACGTCACACTGTCAGCTGAATGGCTGTTACACTTAGAAAGGTCATTGATTTACTCAACCACTAGCTTTCCATGGTAAAGGGCGAATTCAGTGCAGCAAGGGTTGGCGTCTCCGATCTCAGCGGTTACTCGTCGCACGCTGCGAGAGGGGGCTCGAGAAAATGAATAATATGATGGGTAAATACCAGGTAAACAAGTAGTAAATGCTGAGATAGTCATTAGAGTTGACGGTTCACACCTTGATGTGAAGTAGCACTCGAAACCTTTGTGGAATCGGCGATGTCCCTAGCTAGACCGCTCGGCGTTACCCATAATATTATGGCGAACTATCCAGTCCCAGAGATTTGACACTGGGCGTTATCCTGCATGTATCAGATGTGCCCTAGAGGTTCGCACTGCGTCGTCGAAAAGCGACTTCGCTTCCCCGTGCGTGTCGTGGGGTAAGAATTAGGGTAGTCTTCTGAGGTGTCGATCGAAGCTCTGAGAGATACAACGAGCACATTGACACAGCGCACTGCAGTTATCCATAAAACGGCCTATAACGATCGTATCCCTGGTCGGGGTTTCAGCAGTACTGCTAGAGTAAGGGCCTTTTCTGACAGTTTAGATGACCCAAATCAAATGTCCTCGGTAGTTACTCATCACGCTTGGTAGGTCTAAATCTCCGACGTCAGTAGTAATCATTCTTTCGTCGAACAGTAGTGTTTTTTTCTCTTATTTATGTACAGCATGTCGCATTTATCTACGTTGAATATCAATTCCCAGTCTTTACACCTCTCCATCTATCTACATCTACATCCATACTCCCCAAGCCACCTGATGGTATGTGGCGGAGGGTTCTTTGAGTACCTCTATCGGTTCCCTCATCTATTCCAGTCTCGTATAGTTCGTGGAAAGAAAGATTGTCGGTATGCCTCTGTGTGGGCTCTAATCTCTCTGATTTTATCCTCATGGTCTCTTCGCGAGACATACGTAGGAGGGAGAAATATACTGCTTGACTCCTCGGTGAAGGTATGTTCTTGAAACTTCAACAAAAACCCGTACCGAGCTACTGAGCGTTTCTCTTGCAGAGTCTTCCACTGGAGTTTATCATCTCCGAAACGCTTTCACGATTACTAAATGATCCTGTAACAAAGCTCACTGCTCTCCGTTGGATCTTCTCTATCTCTTCTATCAACCCTATCTGGTACAGGTCCCACACCGGTGAGCAGTATTCAAGCAGTGGGCGAACAAGTGTAGTGTACCCTACTTCCCTTGTTTTCGGACTGCATTTCCTTAAGATTCTTCCAATGAATCTCAGTCTCGCATCTGCTTTACCGACGATTAATTTTATATGGTCATTCCATTTTAAATTACTCCTAATGCCTACTCCCAGATGATTTATGTAATTAACTGCTTCCAGTTGCTGATCTGCTACGAGGTTTGTCCGGAAAATACGTATAAAAGTTGAATAATAACTTTATTTTACAATTATTAAGGTAATACAATATGGTCTCCTTCAAAGTACTCGCCCTGAGACGCGATGCACTTCTGCCAACGCCGTTTCCACTGTTGATAACATTGTTGAAAGTCTTCAGTTGTGATGTTGTTCACTTGCCGTGTCGTTTCCGCCTTGATGGCTTCCACATCTCCTAAATGCCGCCCCCGAAGCACCATTTTGCATTTCGGGTACATGAAGAAGTACCACGGCGCTAAATCGGGTGAATAAGGCGGGTGGTCTGTCACGGTGATTGAGCTTCGGGCCAAAAACTCGCGCACAACAAGCGATGTGTGAGCGGGCGCATTGTCGTGATGAAGGATCCACCTGCCCCCTTTTGCCAACTGTGGTCGAACTCGGGCCACACGAGCTCTGACACGTGTCAGAACTTCAACGTAAAAATTTCCGTTCACTCTCTGGCCGGGAGGGAGGAATTCCTTGTGAACAATGCCCCTAGAATCAAACAAAACAATCAACATTATCTTCATATTGGACCTTGATTTTCGCGACTTTTTTTGTTCTCGGTTCTCCTGCTAGTTTCCATTCCTTACTTTGAGATTTGAGCTGCACATCGAATTCGTAAAGCTAAAACTCGTCTCCAGTGATGACTCGGTTGAGAAAGTTCCCTCGTTTGTCTGCTTCCAACCAATCCTCACAGCACTCAACCCTTTTGGATTTCTGTTCTGGCGTCAAGAGCTTCGATACGATTTTCGCACACAATTTTTTCATTTCAAGTTTTTGTGCCAGGATTTCGTGAACGATTGTTTTGGGGATTGACAGCTCGTCAGCAATCATTCTGACTGTCAATCTACGGTCTTTAAGAACACAAACCCGAATTCGTTCAACATTTGCATCGGAACTCGGTGTCGACGGGCGTCCTGGGCGAGGGTCATCGTTCACTTCTTCTCGGCCATCACGGAACCTTTTTAACCACTTGTTCACGGTGGGATCCTTCAGAGAATTGTCTCCGTAAATCTGTTTCAAACACTCAAAAATCTCACGGCCATTCTTGCTTAGCTTTGCAAGGAACTTAGGTTGACGCGCTGTTCCTCAAGCAGAGAGAGCTCCATGCCGACGGCAGATGAGAAACTGTCAACAAGCTGCCACACACTCCTACCTTCACGCAGAGTGCTCTGACTCGAACTGAGCGTTGATGGAATTGATTACAGCACTAGTCCCACCTGGCGGTGACTGCAACTTGTAACATAAAGACATTATTCTACTTTTATACGTATTTTCCGGACAAACCCCGTATATTGTAGCTCAATGATAAAGGATCGTTCTAGCTATATATTCGCAGCACATTACACTTGTCTACATTGAGATTCAATTCTTCTCGATGTGTTTAGCTTCCCTTGATCTGTATTTTCGCCTCATGGAACTCAACCGCTCTTTCTGTGACCGCAGTAAGGCAGGAAGAAACGATAATATTGGCAGCGTAGATTTGCCTCTTCCCTCGGTTCTCTATTCAATCACAATTTACTCCTCACTCAACAAAAATGACGCTTAAGGGTGGAAAGCGCCACAACAGACGACGAAAGTGTATCGGAACGGACACTAAAAATAGATTTCCTCGGAGGGATAAGGGATAAAACAAAACAAAAAAAATGTACCCTCTGTATCGGAGTGGCGGCAGAATTCATCGCGATTCGCATTAAAGTTCAAAACGCGGCCGGCGGCTCGCGCGCAGTCTCGTAATGGACAGGAAATTAACATGAAGCCCTGGCGGCCGGCGTAGAGTGGCCCAGCACGCGTCAGGCAATATTAATACCCGCGCGTAACACCATCCATTTGTAATGGGCGAGCAGCTCCAAAAACAGCGCGCCGGTCGGCGCCCATCTCCAGCAGTCGATAGCGGCCATCTGTCGCCGCCGCCGGAAGAGCGACTGGCCGAATTTCTTCGGACCGGCCGCCACACCGCAGCCAATCCGGTGGTAATGGCCGTGGAAGCAGCAGCTTCACGCCCGTTATGCAGCGATCCGTCGCAGACATCGAAGCTGCGCTCGCCGGCTCCCGGACGCCTATCCGCTTCCATATTTGCACTGGACGGCAAGTGGGTGATGTTATCCCTTGGCTTCAGTGCTTTCCGCCCTTGTGTAATCTAGTCATACGGTTCCACTCCCGCGTAAATAGATCTCTGTTCGTAATCACGCCACGAATTTAGTTACTATTGTATCACAGAAATGAATTACGATCACGATGTGCTCTTTCCGCAGTGCTTTCAACGTCATTGACCCTATACCTTAAATAACCGTGTTCGTCCATCATGTATCGACAGGTGACTATATTTTGCCTTTTGATGTACTGTGTTAAAAGGCTTACTGATTTTGACGATCGCAATTTAATTTTATGATGTTACAATTACGCATTAAAATTGGGCGAATTATCGTTCTCATAATGAAAACCAGTGTACAAATAATGTTTCGTCAGGCGACTCTGAGAACGGCTTTTGTCGTACAAATTAAACGTGATACGGCAGATAAACAGAAGCAGTTCACAGAGCGATATTACCAAACTATCAGATCAACTGTCAGTGATCAGATGAGGAAAGCGCAACTCGGGAAATGGAATGCAGAAAATGAAAATAATTCTTCACTTAACGTGCAAAGTGAGACAAAACATATAAACAACTCACTTTTATTCTGTGAGACTTGTTCTAATAAGGCCAGTTACGTGAAGTTTGAGTACTGTCATTCAACACCACATAAAGAGGATGTAGGCAGTTTTCGACTCCCAATTTTGCAGAGACACAAAAAAATCCTACCTTAATATTTACGATATTTTACACTACTGGCCATTAAAATTGCTACACCATGAAGATAACATGCTACAGACTCGAAATTTAACCGGGGATATGAAAATGATTAGCTTTTCAGAGCATTCACACAAGGTTGGCGCCGGTGGCGACACCTACAACGTGCTGACATGAGGAAAGTTTCCAACCGATTTCTCATACACAAACAGCAGTTGACCGGCGTTGCCTGGTGAAACGTAGTTGTGATGCCTCGTGTAAGGAGGAGAAATGCGTACCATCACGTTTCCGACTTTGATAAAGGTCGGATTGTAGTCTATCGCGATTGCGGTTTATCGTATCGCGACATTGCTGCTCGCGTTGGTCGAGATCCAATGACTGTTAGAAGAACATGGAATCGGTGGGTTCAGGAGGGTAATACGGAACGCCGTGCTGGATCCTAACGGCCTCGTATTACTAGCAGTCGAGTTAACAGGCATCTTATTCGCATGGCTGTAAAGAATCGTGCAGCCACGTCTCGATCCCTGAGTCAACAGATGGGGACGTTTGCAAGACAACATCCATCTGCACGAACAGTTCGACGACGTTTGCAGCAGCATGGACTATCAGCTCGGAGACCATGGCTGCGGTTACCCTTGACTCTGCATCACAGGCAGCACCGCCTGCGATGGTGTACTCAACGATGAGCCTGGGTGCAAGAATGGCAAAACGTAATTCTTTCGAACGAATCCGGGTATTGTTTACAGCATCACGATGGTCGCATCCGTGTTTGGCAACATCGCGGTGAACGCACATTGGAATCGTGTATTCATCATTGCCATACTAGCGTTTCACCCGGAGCGATGATATGGGGTGCCATTGGTTACACGTCCTGGTCACCTCTTGTTCGCACTGACGGCACTTTGAACAGTCGACGTTATATTTAATATGTGTTACGACCTGTGGCTCTACCCTTCATTCAGTCCCTGCGTAACCCTACATTTCAGCAGGATAATGCACGACCGCATGTTGCAGGTCCTGTACGGGTCTTTCTGGATACAGAAAATGTTCGACTCCTGCCCTGGCCAGCACATTCTCCTCTCACCATTTGAAAACGTCTGGTCAATGGTGTCCAAGCAACTGGCTCATCACAATACGCCAGTCACTACTCTTGATGAACTGTGGCATCGTGTTGCAGTTGTGTGGGCAGCTGTACCTGTAGACGCCATCCAAGCTCTGTTTGACTCAATGCCCAGGTGAATTAAGGCCGTTACTACCTCCAGAGGTGGTTGTTCAGGGTACTGATATCTCAGGATCTAAGCACACAAATTGCGTGAAACTGTAATTAATTGTCAATTCTAGTATAATATATTTGCCCATAGAATACCTGTTTATCATCTGCATTTCTTCTTGGGGTAGCAATTTTAATGGTCAGTAGTGTAAAACAAAACAAAAAGAAAGAAATGCTTGCAATAAGTGGTTGAATGATAAAACGGAAAGAATTATTTAAAAACAAAGTTCGGAAAAGATAAAGATAACCGAGAATGAACATCGGAAAGCACATGTGCCAATATAATCGGCAAACTACGTTTCGTGAGACTGAAAGAAGTGTGACTGAAGTTATGTCACATTAGTGCCTTAATTAAGTTAGTCCGTAGCAATTTGTGCAAACTACCAGACAATTTGTGTTACAACCTCGTTACTGAAAATGTTTGCGAAATTATTGAAAAACAGGCTGAAAGCCAATTTCAGAAGCCAAGAAGTACAGCAAATGGTAGATCATTTATACATATTTTCACATTAAGAAATTTAAAAACAAGTACGAAGTGGTTAATATTTCAATGATATAGAAATAGTAGGACATAATATTACTACATTGCAGAACAATAAAGAGCTTCCATTGATATACAAAAAGCTTGATGTGATAAGTTGATGTCAGTCAAGAATGCCTTTAAGGCGGCGTTATCAACACCTCTGTGAGTTTTAACGAGACGTGTAATAGGACTATGAAAATCTGGGTGTTTCTTCTGAAGTACTGCAGAAAGACTCGGTAGTAATGTAGGCACTTTACATGGTTGCTGGCAGCGGTGGTCACGAAAGAGTACTGTCACAAGAAGACCGGGCTTCGGATGACCACGTGGCAGTACCGAATGTGAGAAACCATCGTGTTCGGTGTATGGCACTGTCATATCGTGCTCCATATGCAACAGCAATTTGAGCATCTGTTGGCACCGCAGTGGCGTAACGAATTGTTACCAGCCGGTCACTTCAAAGAGAGCTCCGAGCTAGATGCATCTAATGTGCATTCCGCTAACCCCAAACCAACCCCGTTTACGACTTCACTGGTGTCAGGAGTGGAGGTTTGTTGTGTTTTCTGTTGAAGGCAGGTTCTGCTTGATGACAGCGATTGCCATATTTCGGTTAGAAGGAGGCCAATTGAGGGCTTGGAACCAGTCTGTCTACGTGATAGACACACGGGGAACACATAGAGTAATGATATTTACATCAAGACCCTACGCTGCCGACAGGCGTTGATATACATCAACGGGGACAGTTTAAAATGTGTGCCCCCAACCGGGACTCGAACCCGGGACCTCGTCGGCCGGGGTGGCCGAGCGGTTCTAGGCGCTACAGTCTGGAAGCGCGCGACCACTACGGTCGCAGGTTCGAATCCTGCCTCGGGCATGGGTGTGTGTGATGTCCTTAGGTTAGTTAGGTTTAAGTAGTTCTAAGTTCTAGGGGACTCATGACCTCAGAAGTTAAGTCCCATAGTGCTCAGAGCCATTTGAACCATTTTTTGAACCAGGGTCCTCTTGCTTACATGGAAGGCGCTCTATCCATCTGAGCCACCGAGGGCACAGAGGATAGTGCGACTGCAGGGTTTTTATCCCTTGCACGCTCGCAGTGATACCCACATTCAAAACTTAATTTCCACACACTACATTCGTAATGCCCCTGCCCATTACACTCATTACTCGCGGCAGACAACCTTACCGAGTTCCGCAAGTGTTCGGGCATTAAGTGTGCATCCCCACAGAAGAAGAAGGTCAATGGCTGGTCTGCCTTAACTACACTCCTGGAAATTGAAATAAGAACACCGTGAATTCATTGTCCCAGGAAGGGGAAACTGTATTGACACATTCCTGGGGTCAGATACATCACATGATCACACTGACAGAACCACAGGCACATAGACACAGGCAACAGAGCATGCACAATGTCGGCACTAGTACAGTGTATATCCACCTTTCGCAGCAATGCAGGCTGCTATTCTCCCATGGAGACGATCGTAGAGATGCTGGATGTAGACCTGTGGAACGGCTTGCCATGCCATTTCCACCTGGCGCCTCAGTTGGACCAGCGTTCGTGCTGGACGTGCAGACCGCGTGAGACGACGCTTCATCCAGTCCCAAACATGCTCAATGGGGGACAGATCCGGAGATCTTCCTGGCCAGGGTAGTTGACTTACACCTTCTAGAGCACGTTGGGTGGCACGGGATACATGCGGACGTGCATTGTCCTGTTGGAACAGCAAGTTCCCTTGCCGGTCTAGGAATGGTAGAACGATGGGTTCGATGACGGTTTGGATGTACCGTGCACTATTCAGTGTCCCCTCGACGATCACCAGTGGTGTACGGCCAGTGTAGGAGATCGCTCCCCACACCATGATGCCGGGTGTTGGCCCTGTGTGCCTCGGTCGTATGCAGTCCTGATTGTGGCGCTCACCTGCACGGTGCCAAACACGCATACGACCATCATTGGCACCAAGGCAGAAGCGACTTTCATCGCTAAAGACGACACGTCTCCATTCGTCCCTCCATTCACGCCTGTCGCGACACCACTGGAGGCGGGCTGCACGATGTTGGGGCGTGAGCGGAAGACGGCCTAACGGTGTGCGGGACCGTAGCCCAGCTTCATGGAGACGGTTGCGAATGGTCCTTGCCGATACCCCAGGAGCAACAGTGTCCCTAATTTGCTGGGAAGTGGCGGTGCGGTCCCCTACGGCACTGCGTAGGATCCTACGGTCTTGGCGTGCATCCGTGCGTCGCTGCGGTCCGGTCCCAGGTCGACGGGCACGTGCACCTTCCGCCGACCACTGGCGACAACATCGATGCACTGTGGAGACCTCACGCCCCACGTGTTGAGCAATTCGGCGGTACGCCCACCCGGCCTCCCACATGCTCACTATACGCCCTCGCTCAAAGTCCGTCAACTGCACATACGGTTCACGTCCACGCTGTCGCGGCATGCTACCAGTGTTAAAGACTGCGATGGAGCTCCGTATGCCACGGCAAACTGGCTGACACTGACGGCGTCGGTGCACAAATGCTGCGCAGCTAGCGCCATTCGACGGCCATCACCGCGGTTCCTGGTGTGTCCGCTGTGCCGTGCGTGTGATCATTGCTTGTACAGCCCTCTCGCAGTGTCCGGAGCAAGTATGGTGGGTCTGACACACCGGTGTCAATGTGTTTTTTTTCCATTTCCAGGAGTGTATATGAAGATGTTATCTGTTCTTTCGGACATGTCCGAAAGAGTAGATGCCATCTTCATACACAGAGTAATGGTCTGGGGTGCGATTTCGTATAGCAGCAGGAGTACTCATGTGGCTATCGCACTCACCCTGACTGCCACTTTGTTTAGTCAGCCAGCTGAAATAAAAGTTACAGTTTCAACAAAACAATACAAAACTGGAGTTATAAGAATAATTCCCAAATCTAAAACAAATGTATTTAATTTTTGCTGACTGGGAGGTGTTAAACAGAAAGAAGGAACTCCAGGTGTTAAATTAAAAGGAAGAATTACTAATGGCATGAGAGTCATTGAGGTCCTCAGCTCAGTCTTATGAAGAGGGAGTGTGATGAAGAAAAGATTCATATTGAAGACTATAGTCTTGTACGGAGCAATGACTTGAACAACTAATCAGGGACATAATAATAAGCTGCAAGTATTATAGATGGACTTTTGGAGAAGATCAGCAAGAGTTTCAAGACTAGAGAAAGTAAAGAACATGTGCCGGTGGCCTAGGGATAGTGTTTTCACTTGTAATGAAAAAGCCCTGGCTCCTTGGTTTAAAATCAACCGCAACTATAGTAGTGAATGAAATGCGTCTTGAGTGGGCACCGTAGAATTCCTGCATAACAAGTAAACCTCGCTTTTCCAGCAGTACACCATATGGGTGGGAAACTGCCACTAAAAGGCTGACGAATCAGCAAAGAACAATGGCAAGGGAATGCAAAACGAAGTGGAAAACACTATATTGAAAACTCGATCAGACGACGTGTGACTTGTGCTTGAAAAAGTGTGGCAGTGACCTCTCCAATTATCCTGGATTAGTACCCTATTCGGATGTCCGAAAGGAAAGTGCCTAGTCGGAGGTAACCGTGAGAAAAATATTGAACAACCAATGAAGGGACAACATTCCAAGAATCGGGGCATGGAATATCAGAAGTTTCAACGTAATAGGAAAGCTAGAAAACCTGAAAAAGGAGGGCGAGAAATGGAAAAAACACCGGTATTTCAGTTCAGCCTAATATAGGGTGATATCAATAACAGCTGAAAATAATATTATGAGAGTCTAATTCGCTGTGAATAGGAAAGTACGGCACAGGGTAAGTTACTGTGAACAATTCAGTGATAGGGTAGTTCCTATCAATTTCGTAACAAACCGCTGGCGACAACGATAGTTCAGGTTACACGCTGGCGCCGCAGGCAGAAGGCGAAGAGATATGGAACGAATACGAGGCTACTGAATAGGTAATTCAGATGTAAAGGGAGATCATAACGTACTGATCATGGGGGTTTTTAACGCAGTTGTAGGGAAGGAACAGAAGAAAGGATTACCGGAGAATACGGGCTATAGGGATGAAAGAAGAGAGTAATTGAGTTCTGAAATACATTTCAGATGGTAGCAGCAAATACTATGTCCAAGAATCATAAGAGGAGGAAGTATACTCGTAAAAGACTCGGAGAAACGGGAATATTACAGCTGGATTACATCATGGTCGGAAGGAGATTCCGAAATCCGATATGGGATTGCGAGTAGTACCCATGATCAAATTTGGGCTTAGATAATTATTTTGTATTGGTTCAGAGTATACTTAAGTTTAAGAGAATCACGCGGAAGAATCAGTGCGGTAGGAAATGGAATACTGAAGTAATGAGGAATGATAAGATGCGTTGGAAACTCACTAAGGGTGTGGATACTGCGCAGCAGGCACTTCAGTCGAAGAGGAGTGGTTACCTCTAAAAAAGTCAGTCACAGATGTTGGACAGGTAAAAGGAAAGTAACTCTAAAGCAGCCTTCAGCATAAAAGACATACTTCTATTGATCGATGAAAGAAGAAAGTAGAGAAACGTTCCGGATAAGACAGGAATGAAACAAGTAGGAAATGCCGGGCATGCAAGGCAAAAAGACTGCCGGAAAAATGTGAAGAAATCGAAAAGAAATGATCGACGGGAGGAGCGATTCAGCATACTGATAAGGCAAGCGACAAGGGAGGCAATAAGAGTGCAATGGGAATTCCACTGTTAAACGCAGAGGGAAGAGTGCATAGGTGGAAAGACTGTGTCGAAGGACTCTGTGTGGACGTCGCCTTGTCTGAAGCTTCGACAGAAGGAGAAACTAGAGCCGTTAAGAAAGACATATGGGGGCTTTTAATAGAATTTTAAAAAAGCTCTAGTAGACTTGAGATAAAATAACGCAGAAGGGAGAGACTATGTTTGATCGCAATCCGAAAATAATCTGAGGAAATGGCAACCAAACGACTATTCATTACCTGAACGAGAGGTATCACGTCCTTAAATACATATGTCAGGATAAAAGTGTTCGTGACTGAGAGTAGTCGTTAAGTTGTGAGCACCCCACTGTCGGCATGTGTTTTAAGTCGCAGGTGCTGATACCGGAGCTAACGATCCAGTAACTGTACGGAAGAGGGTAGCAGTGAGACGACCCTACCTGCTGAGGTGGAGAAGATATTTGAATGTTGTGCAGGAGCAGTTGAATTTAGTGAAACTAAACTTCTAATTGTTGTTTTTTATAGGTTTCATAACTCTGACTTCAGAGAATTTCTGTTCAAGATAGAGAGGATTCTTGATTCACGTTATATGAAGTACCAGAAGTTAGTTATATGTGTGGACTTCAATAACAATTTTCTATATGATGGTAAAAGAAAAAAAGTGTTGTCAGACCTCTTAAATTCATAGGATCTGATGAAGACTGTGTTTTTTTCAACTAGGGTGCAGGGGAACAGTAGCACAGCCATAGACAATATTTTTATTCATTCTTCATTACTAGATGGGCATTCTGTTAGTAAAAGGGTAAATGGAATTTCAGACCATGATGCACAAATTTTAACACTAAAAGGCTTTTGTACTCAAATGTCACTCATAAATACAAACTATGTAGGAAAGTAAATCCAACATCAGTATAAAGTTTCTTAAACCCTGTCAAGGAACAAGAGTGGGAGGATTTTTATAGTGCCAGTAACATAGATGACAAATATAATGATTTTGTAAACACACTTCTCATGCACTTTGAGTGCTGCTTTCCCTTAGAACGTTCTAAACGGGGTAATAGCAGTAAATGGCAGCCAGGGTGGCTGTCTAGTCAGCTAAGGATATCATGTAGAACAAAGCAGGAATTATATCAGAATTTGAGGAGTAGTCACAAGCAAACTACAGTAGCCCATTACAAACAGTACTGTAAGGTGCTTAAAAATTTTATTTGGAAGGCAAAGAGTACGTTATACGCAAATAGAGGAGGTAATTCACAGGATAAAATTAAAACCATGTGGTCAGTTGTGAAGGAAGTGTCTGGTCAGCAGCACAAAGTCGACGATATAATGTCAGTTCGTAGTAAAAGCATTTCTGTTACTGATAAATTAAATATATGTACAGTATTTAATGATCATGTTCTGACCATTGCTTTTGAATTAAATAAAATTTAGTTTCTACAGAGAATCATATAACTCTCTTGGCAAATGCCTTTCGGATACTGATTTCTAAAATACTCCCACATGATACAGACAAGGGGGAGATTGAGACAACTTTTAAATCAATGGAGACTAAGGACTCTCATCGATCTGATAAAGTGCCTATCAGAATATTAAAGTACCATGCTGCACATATTAGCTCTGTATTTAGCCGAATTTGTAATTTTTCATTTAGGAATGGTTAGTTTTATGAACGATTAAAGTACTCAGTAGTAAAGCTGCTTTATAGAAAGGGAGGAAAGGACAATGTAGACAATTTAGACCTATTTTTATGTAGTCATTGTTTGCTAAAGTTACTGAAAGGCTGCTTATGTAGGGATAAATGATCATTTTATATCACACGGTAAATGTACAGTTCGACTTTAGAAGTCGTTTAACAACTGAAAATACTATATTCTCTTTTCTCTGTGAGGTACTGCATGGATTAAACAAAAGTGTTTGAACGCTAGGCATATTTTTTTTTATTTGACTGACGCATTTGATGGTGTTGATAACAAAATATTGCTCCAGAAGTTGGACTATTATGGAATACAGGTAGTAGCTCACAACTGTTTCACCTCTCACATTAGCAACAGACAGAAAAAGGTCATTATTCAAAGTGTTGAGAATGGCTTTGACGTGGGGTCTCAGCGGGGTACAGTAAAATTGGGGGGGGGGGGGGCTCAGGGATCAGTGGTGGGGCCACTCCTCTTCCTTATTTATATAAATGGTATACCAACTAGTACTATGGGTAACTCTAAAATATTTCTGTTTGCTGATGACACTAGCTTGGTAGAGACGGATGTTGTGTGCAACACTGACTCGGTTTCAAATATTGTAGTTCATGACATAAGTTCATAGCTTGTAGGAGATAAACTAACGTAAATCACAGTAAGACTCAATTTATAACGTTTCAACACACAGTTCAGCAAAACCTGACGTGCTAATTTCACAGAATTGGCATACGATTAGTGAAACTGAACAGTTCAAATTTCTAGGTGTTCAAATAGATCGTAAACAGTCGTGGAAAGACCACGTTCAGGATCTTTTACAAAGACTTAATGCTGCCATTTTTACTATTCGAACGGTATCTCAAGCGAGTGATCGTTCGACACGAAAATTAGTCTACTTTGCTTATTTTCATTTGCTTATGTCGTATGGTATTATATTTTGGGCTAGCTCTTTCCATTCTAAAATGATATTTTTGGCTCAGAAACGGGCGGTACGGGCAATAAATGATGTAAGTTCACGAACCCCTTCTCGACCACTGTTCTCGAGTCTGTATATTTTACACTGACCTCTCAGTATATATATATATTCCTTATAGTCATTCCTTGTTAACATTAAGAGGTTATTCCCAACAATAAGGAGCCTTCACTCAGTTAATAGTCGGCAGAAATCAAACTTGCATTTGGGTCGGACTTTCTTAACTCTTATGCAGAAAGGTGTGCAGAATACTGCTGCATCCATTTTCAATAAGCTGCCACAAGACTTCAAAAATTTTAGGAGTAATCCACGCACTCTTGAATCGAAACGAAGAGTTTCCTCATGGGATATTCTTTCTATTTTGTCACGGAGATCCTTGAAAAATTAAGCTGATTCTTGACGTATTGTTGATTGCTTTTGCTTAAACTTATGGCTTGAATTTTTCGTGTTCCTAAATATTTTACTCTTATCAGTTATTAGTTTTATGATGTAATTTCATGTACTGACACGTTCGGTTACCTTGGATATTTGCTCCTCAATTTGGTCATACGGAACTTGACGCACAAGTAAATAAATAAATGGAGGGGCCGGTGCGGAAGGAACAGCTCCGAGAAATGTCATAAGAAATGTACCGTAGCTGTTAATTATCAAGTTAAGCATGAAATGTGTTTTGTACATAGTACAGAGAGGCAGTATACGAGTTGCTATGAAGATAATATAAGAAAGGGAATTGAATAAATCTTCTTACTTATGCAATGGAGTGAATGAGAACGAAAAGTTAATTTTAACAGCTTTACCTGTAGCCTGTGTGGAGGCGAAGTCTAAGCCTAGTTGGAGGAAGAAGGCACACGATTTCAGGGCACAGGCAGGCAGGACCCTGATCAATAATACTCAACGACGGCCGAATATTCAGTAAGCAACATTCATTATATATAAAATGTGTGTTCAAGTGGCAACTTTTTAAGGTGTTTGGTACATGAGGTGAAGTATAACAAACCACCACGCAGCCCAAGCCAACCTGGAACACTTCAGCAGTTTTGTCGAAACTTGGAAAGTGGATAAGGGTTTTCAGACTTTCGGAAATATATCATCTACATAACTTCGAAAATAGCCGGGGAAGATAGTTGCAAAAACTGTAGCGAAAGCAGCTGAACAAATCACGCATCCAAGCAGCTGACAAATATAACTAATAACGTACTAAAGAATGAAAAAGAAAACTGAAGATCTGTTAGATGAAGATCTGTCTGGCTATAGGAAACGTAAAAGCAGCAGAGAGGCAATTCTGACTTTGTAATTCATAATGGAAGGAAGACTGAAGAAAAATCAAGATAACCTCACACGGTCTGTCAACCTAGAAAAACGTTCAACAGTGTGAAATGGTTGAAGATGTTCGAAATTCCAAGGAAAATAGGAAGAATTTGTAAGGACAGGGTGTAACACACGATACGTACAACAACCACTCTGTACAACAATCCTGTATGAAGAAGAACGAAGTGCTCCGTTTAAGAACGGTATATGATAGGAATGCAGTCTATCGGCTTCCTCTTCAATCTATTCATTGAAATAACATCGAATGGAATAAAATTTCAAGAGTCGCATTGATTGTCGTGTATAAGAATATTAATGACAAGATTCGCTCATGACACGGCTATCGTCAGTGAATGTGGAGAAGAGTCACAGGATCTATTGGCTGGAGTAAAAGTCTAATGAGCGGAGAATATAGCTTGAGAGTAAACCAGGAAAAGGAAAAGGTAATGAGAAGTAGCATCAAAATTAATTTGTCATGAAGTAGACGCAGTTAAGGAATTCTGCTACCTCAGAAGCAAAATAACTCATGACAGACGAAGGAAGGAGGATATAAAAAGTAGGCAAGCACATGCAAAGTGAGTATTCCTGACCAAGAGAAGTCTAATAGTATGAGACATAATCTTTAATGACAGGAAGTAATTTCTGAGAATGTACGTTTGCAGTACAATATTGTGTGGCAGTGAATTATGGACTGTGGGAAAACCGAAGACTATATAAGCGTTTGAAATGAGGTACTACAAAAGAGTGTAGCAAATGAGGTGTACTGGTAACATATGGATGGGGAGGTTCTCCACAGAATCGAAGAAGAAAGGAACATATAGAAAATACTGACAAGAAGAAGGGATAGGATGATAGGGCACACGTTAAGGCATCAGGGATTAACCTCAGTGGTTCTAGAACGAACTATAGAGGGTAAAAGCGGTAGGGAAAACGAGAGAGGAAAAAAGCCAACATATTATACTGCACTTCGGACGATTTTTCTTTTAAACCTGAAGTGTGTTCCTGGGCATGAGAAAATTCTGCAAGTTAATAATCATTTTTAGTAAGACCTAAGTTTCCATGGCAACTATTAAAGGCTGGAGTTTCTTTAACATAACTTCGGTTTGTTTTACAGGGATTACAGCTTGTTGATCTTGTTCATTCGTTTCCATTTTTAAAAAGTAGAAAGAAATGCACAAAAATGAAGAAATGTACAATTACTAGATTGCAAAAATAGTAAAGCAATACTACCGACGAAGAAGCGTGTCCTATTAAAAATGTCTTCCAATGGCTGCCAATAAATATCGAACAGTTTCAGAGCACTTGGCCTTTTTGTGGCACTACACTCGGCTCTCTCACCATTGCCCACAATACTGAACCTGAACTCAGTAACAGAATTTGATCTGAAAGAATATTGATTGCAATGGTTAAAATCTGCATGTGAAATTTTGACCAAATGCAAGACAAATGGAAAAGTCTAACTTCATATTTTCCAGCGACCCGCAGCGTGGTTATCGGTATTGGCTTGGACATTCTCGATTTTAAGTCACTTGGTTTGCTTCCTTCCTCTTATTTCCATTCCTAGGTCTAAATTTACTGACACCATCAAGCGTGAAAAAGGGAATAACACATATATAAGTTATACAATAATTTTGAGTCCTGTACACGATCGCCAATTTAGCGTCCCATGAAAGGAGGCAAGGATGTATAACAACAATGTGTGAGATTAAAAGTGATGTTTCACTGAATGTCAGGTAATGACAATAACAATGGAAACTTGTACCTTTAAACGTGAATTGTCATGGTTTTTGATTAGTAACAATCCAGACATCTATGATCGAGTCTGTGCAGAGGCCACGTTATAAATATTTATTTCATGAATAGGGCTGAAGCAAATGAAAATGAATAGTAACATTGTGTAAACAAAGATGTTCTACTATATCAATGTTCAAAGCAATTAGATTTTAATTTATTTAACTGATCGTCTCGTAAGTTATCGTGATACATGAATTACTCAGAGTCGATATATCAGCATAATATACATCAGTTCGCAGCCTGAAATGTGCCAGTAGGGGTGCAGTCAAAATTTGTGCCCTGCTAGTACAAATATTCAGACTAGAAGGGTGAAAGATGAATACGTAAAATTCTCGCATCGCTGAAGTTAAACGCTAGATGACGGTTTTTTAATGTGTGGTGTAGTATTTGCATTAGTAGCGTTTGATAACCACTGATTAATTTACTAAACGAAATGTTACATACAGTTACATTAAAAATAGTGATCAACACTACAGTGGTTTACTTAATTATGTAATGATTATGCATTCTGCCGTTCTTTCCTGATTACTAAACAAGAGTGGTTGTCATGTCAATAAGTTATTTATTACAGAACGTGATAAATTCTGCATTTTACATCATTTTATGTTATCTCTTAAATTACTTTAGATATTAATTAGAAATTCATTCTGTTGTTAATTAACGTAATTAAAAAAGGTTGTACAGTTTTTCATAGCAAGTTGTTCTCTAGAAACATCGTTGACTATTCCTAAGGAGGTTATTTATATTTTCTAGCTGCTAAGTGCACAGCTCAGCTTGGCTTTACGATCAGACTAGCGTACGGAGTCTTTAAAGTGGTAAGAAAGTTTTTAACAGATACTCTATCAGCGATATATACTGCTAAATCTCATAAGTTGCTATTACTATTTAATTACCGTAATGTAATTAAAAGGTATTCTATTCAATGCATTACACCTGGAAAAAAGCGGAAAAATTTCACTTTGGTGTTCCGTCAAGTACGGGATCATAGAGGCACCACATACTCAGAATGGAGGAAGAATGTATTTATAAATGTTTGTTTGCTAATATTTTGTAGCGACTTAACTTTTTTTGATAGCAGAAGTTCATTCACGTCGCACATGTAGCATTCACACATACACAAAACACTGGGCACCTGTGAAGTACACAAAACATGAATGTTTTCTACTAACTAAAATAGCAATATTGTTTATGATCAATTAGTTTAGTAATGGTTTCAAAATACTTGATGTTTCAACATATTGCCAACTAGATATGATCTTGTAAGTTGTAAATTTACGGTTGCTACTCTTGAAAGTTCTGAAAGTAGCAGGGCTATAATACAAGTAGCAAAAGTCCACTTACGTCTTGTACAGAAATCAGAGGGCAGATATAAGAGTCGAGGTGCAAGTAAGAGAAGTTGTGCTTGAGGAGGGAATGAGACAGAGTTGTAGCCTGTCCTCGATGTTATTCAGTCTGTAGACGGAGCAAGCAGTAAAGTAAATAAAATAAGAAGCCGAAGTAGGAATTTGAGTTGAGGAAGAAGAAATAAAATCTCTGAGGTTTGCCGATGGCATTACAATTCTGTCACAGACAGCAATGGACTCGGAAGAACAGCTGAACCGGACGGACAGCGTATTGAAAGAAGGCTAGAAACTGAATATCAACATAAGCTAAACAAGGATAATGGAATACAGTCAAATTAAATCAGATGATACTGAGGGAATTAGATAGGGAAAGGAGACACTAAAAGTAGTAGGTGAGTTTAGCTGTTTGGGAAGCAATAACGATTATCGCTGAAGTAGAGAGGATATAAAATATAGATTTTCAATGGCAAGAAAAGTATTTCTGATGAAGAGAAATTTTTAACATAGAATATCGATTTAAGTGTTAGGAACTCATTTCTGAAGATATTTGTCTGGTGTCTATACGCCAGACGTGTATGGAACTGGAACATGTGTGATAAATAGTTTAGATAAGAAGAGAATGGAAGCTTCTGAAATGTGGTGCTGTAGAACAATGCTGAAGATTTGATGGGTAGATGACGTAGCCATCAGTAGGTACCGAACAGAACTGGGGAGACAAGAAATTTGTGGTTAGACTAAAAGCAGGGATTGGTTGAGACGCAATCTGAGACGTCAAGGCATCACAGTCTTAATGTTGGTGGGAAGTTTTGTGGAGGGGGGGGGGGGGGGAGTGAGGGTAAAAATAGTATAGTGAGACCAAGGGATGAATACAGTAAGACGATTCAGCAGGATGTAAGTTGCAGTAATACCACAGGGTGGAGTGGGACGGAGCGCTGCATCAAACCAGTCTTCGGACTGAAGACCACAACCACAAATGTTGAAATACGAAATAAATATTTTAATTTTATATTTGCTACAAAAGATAATCGAGTGTTTAACCTATTTGTTGGGTCTAGCTATGTACACGAGACACTGTTTCTGGCAATGTTTTTCGATGCCTACTGACATATGCAAAGAAGTCTCTCCTATCTCGTGGCGTGTGATGACGCTGAATTACGTTACAACCTCTCCCTTCACTGAATTTGCTTAAGACGAGGTGACACTTACCTACATCCCACACGAATATACACGAAAATGGTTGTTAACGTTCTTGCACAGAGTCGGCTTTAATGAAACAGCATTTCTGAAGTTAACAAATAATTCAGAGTAGTACATAAGGGCATATCTATACAGAGAAATGTTTTCATTTACTCAATCGCTAATTTTCAGTCGTACTTGACCTCTAAGCTAAACACACACAAGCCCGACCCGCGCAATAAAATCGTTGGAGAGAGATCGAGGCACTGAAAAGTTTTTCAACGAACGTTCTTAAGACAGCTACTTATAAAACGTATTAAGTCGAGGCGCAATTTGTGCGCGTGACTTATCTGAGAACGGGTTCAATTCGTATCGAAATGTTACACCATTAAAATTAGTGTCATGGACATTATAAATCTGATTTCATGCACTAACAGCGTTTCTGTTGCACTGACGATGTGGCTCGAGACCTTAAGAAAATAATAGGCTCTTGGGCCACTAAATGTTGTCTATCTACAAAGTTCCAATGCGAATTTTTCCTGGCGCATATCAGAGACGTCAGCGTACTTCATTACGGTGGCAGCTTTAACAACAGATGTGCATTCCACCAGTCTGTTTTGGGCTGTATCCATAATTACAGACGAATAAGTAGTGAAATATGGACCATGTGACAACTGGAAAAGAAGAAACACAAGGCAATTGTAATGTGGTGCTACACAAGAATGTTGAAAATTTGTACGACTTCACGTGAGGAAAAAGAAAAGGTTCTCCAAGCCGGCCGCTGTGGCCGAGCGGTTCTAGGCCCTTCAATCCGGAACCACCAGGCTTCTACGGTCAAGGTTCGGATCCTGCCTCCGTTATGGATGTGTGTGATGTCCTTAGGTTAGTTAGGTTTACGTAGTTATACGTCCAGGGCATTGATGACCTCAGATGTTCAGTCCCAAAGTGATTAGAGCCATTTGAACCATTTTTTCAGGTTCTCCGAAAAATCGGCGAGGAAAGGATTACATGGAAAACACTGACAACAAGAACAGACAGATATAACGGAATAATTTCAGTGGTACTAGAAGGAGTTGTAGAGGGTAAAAACTGCAGAGCAGGACCGGCCAATTGCTGAACACTGTGCAAAAGTGCGGAAGTGCGACCCAGGCGCTCACATCTCAGCCAGCAGGCAAAGCGGAACAACGACATCTGTGACTAGACACGTGTACCACGTGAGCGGCGACTGTTCCACTGCCGGCCGGAGTGGCCGAGCTGTTCTAGGCGCTGCAGTGTGGAACCCCGTGACCGCTACGGTCGCAGGTTCAAATCCTGCCTCGGGCATGGATGTGGTGATGTCCTTAGGTTAGTTAGGTTTAAGTAGTTCTAAGTTCTAGGGGACTGATGACCTCAGTATTTAAGTCCCATAGCGCTCAGAGCCATTGAGCCAACTGTTACACTTTCTTGTTTCCGCGGCAAGAAACGGACAGAAGCGCCAATGCTTTTGCCGCAGTGACAACACCGGTTCCCGTCTGGTCATCGAAATTAAGTGCTGCTGGGCTGGGATAGCAATTTAATGGGTGACCATGCGGTTTGTCGAGCCCTGTTGGCAAGCGGGGGGCCTTCAACCCTTGTGAGGCAAATTGAGGAGCTACTTGATTGAGACGTAGCGACTCCGGTCTCGTAAACTGACATACAACCGGGAGAGCTCTGTTCTGACCACGTGCCTCTCCGTATCAGCATCCAGTGATTACTGCGGGCTGATGATGACACGGCGGCCGGACGGTATCGTTGGGCCTACACGCCTGTTCGTGCGTAGTTTAGTTTTAGGAGGTCCGAAGCACACCCAGTCTTGCTTCCCTCTGGCAGCTGTAGTCTTACGTGAGACGCACGGAGAAATGGACAGTATTGTAAAAAGGAAAAGAATGGGAAATCTGTGTTCTCATCCATTTGAACACGACAAGGAACTGCAGTTCTTCTTTAGAGAGGCAGGTGAAAACTCACAGCGCTTACTGTGCCGACGAATAATAGGCGGACAGCGGAAAATCGCGGTTGAAAGACAGGACAGCTCCTTTCATAAAGATGAATGTAGTGCACTGAAGAACGAAGAACGGCAAGACAGATTAAATGCGTTTAAGAAAATGGATAAGACGCATCAACAGATTTTTAATGTAAGTCATAATAATTGATACCTCTCGAACTTCTTGTTTCTTGTGTTACATTCGTATGTATTTTACTGTACGACCAACAATCTTCAATTTTCCAGCATGACAATTACGGTACATTTCCACTGAGAGTAAGTTTCAGAATTGTATTAACAATAGCAAGATCACTCAAACCTTTTTCCGAAGGAGGGTTTGTGAAAGACTGTCTCTCTGATGATGCAGAACTTTTGTGTCCCAAGACGTCAGCAGGTTTCAAGAAATCAGCCTTTCCAAGCAAACAGTGACATGACCTATGTGCACGGACAGTAAATAAATAAGGCTAAGGACATCGCTGTTTTTTCTGTTGTGTTGGATAAAGCAACAGATATTACAATACAAAGCTAAAGATATATATACGAGGACTTAGTGCTTTGAAAGGGACTACGACTGGTGCCGACTTACTCCGGACTTACTCCAAGCTCTCGAGCAAGCGATTAATGGTGTTGGTATGGATTGGAATCGGTTAATCTTAGTGGCCACAGATGATGCACTGACAATGCGGAGCCATTAAGAGGACACATGACACAGAAACGCAAAGGGTAGGACGCGTAGAAGAAATGTTATATGGATTTCACTGAATTCTACTTCGAGAGGCGCTTTCTGCAATATTAGTAACGTTAGGAAACGGCATGCAAACTGTTGTGTGTACTGTAAACTATCTGAAAATACATAGGATTGCGCATCGACAGTTTCGGCTGCTCTTAGGGGAGTTACGAGAGGTGTGCGGCGACATACCACACTGTACCGAAGTGCTCTGGCTCAGTCGAGGCAAAACGCTGAAAAGATTTTTTTAATTTACATCTGGCCGCAGTACATTTCATCATTTCTTACGTGGCAAAGGAAAGAGTAATCCGAAATTGGAAGAACGTTGCTGCATCTCTCGTGGACATTAAGTCTCACATGAACAGCTTGATAGTCAGCGAGCGAGGTGCAAATAATTACATTTCTGAATTGGAAGAAGTAAATGCCTTTCAAAGGAAACTTGCTCTTTGGGAGAGACCACTATTGTTTGATAACACCTTTGGCCCACGAAAATGGTAGATGTAAAAAAAATACGTGTCAATACTTGCAAAAATTTACGAGAAATTTCGAGCACGATTTCTAGATGTTACGAGTGTGTGTCCTATAAGGACTGCAGATGAAACTGACCGACATGCATTGCATTACACGGCTGAAAGACAAGCTCTTTGCAGTACGAAGTACAAAAGAATTCGGTGAAAACTTTCCGTGGTGGCGGATCTACTTATCTGTGAGAAAGATTTATCTCCATAATGAAAATGAAGAAATCAAGATTTTGTTAGAGGATTAGTGACGAAAATCTTCGCAACTACTTGCATTTATCAGTGTTCCTTGCTTTTATGACCGACATAATAAACATATTTCGAATTTCTTTCGTTTTCTAATTTAAAATTGTTATTTACTAACTGTGCCTCATTCTGCTCCATGTTACATACTCAACACTGTTATTAGAAAAATCTGCTGATATCCTTGCCGTGAAGTGTATATAGGTAGCTAAAGTGGGCGTGAAACCAATCCGACATATTTGTGCACAGTTTGTTTTTATGTTCTGTTTTAGAAATGTGACGTTTCTCGACAGTGCGATGGAATAACGTGGTACCTTCTCCTGATTGCACTGCACACTGTAAAAAGGGTTTGAGAGTGCACCAGATATAGTTTGCCCCAGCTAGTGGTAAAGAGAAGCGGTGACATCTATGCTTGGACACATAAACTAAATGAGCGGTGACAGCTCCGTTTCCCTGTTTACGAGTCTGTTAAGTGTACACACGTGACTAGGACGTTACACACGTGCAGCTGCTCCACATGTGTGCAGAATTTCTGGCCGGCCCTGCTGTAGCGGAAAACAGGGACTGAAATACATTCAGCAAATAACTGATCACGTAGCTTGCAAGTGGTACTCTGAGATGAAAGAGGTGCGCACAGGAGAGCAATTTCTCGGTGGCTGCATGAAACCAGTCGTAACACTGATAAGCCAAAAGAAAAAAAAATAGTGGGCGTGCAGCTATAGTGTGTCAACGTTGTTCTGTCACAAATCATAATGGAGCATCATCTACATTCCAGTGTTCAAGATATTCCCAAAAACCACCACATGAGGACACTTACCGTAACTTGCTTCAAATTCAGAACATGGGCAATTCTTTTTTTCGAAATAATCATCACCGTTGACGAGACTTGTGTTATCAATATGAACCTACCACAAAGCAACAAAGTGCAGAAATTCACACGAAGAGTCATCGCTTTGGTGACGTAACCGACCTCAGGCTTCTGTGACGTGCGAACCAACATCCAAAAGAAGGACTTTTCTGACAGTTTCACATGGTTGTGTGAACTTTCCTTGCGTTGTGCTCAAGTGGGTGGAGGCTTTGTAGAACACCTGAAGCACTAAAGCTATCATAATTTTTCTCTAACTGTTATTAATCCAGTGTCGAACCATTTTGGACCGATGTGATACACACATACAAATTTACGTACTTCAGACAACATGGGTAGTATTAATTAAAGAAAAAGAAAGTATATAAATAAAGACCCCAGACAGATTACATCAGAGGCTGCGAACAGATTTAGACTTTCTCAAAGGAAGTACTTCAACATTTGCAGTAGGTGATTCAGGGAACATAGGACAAATTAACAAAAAGTATGTGTAGTTGCACAGGACTCGCAGCAACTCTTTTCCGGAGTGAGAGTCCAACATCCAGTGGCTGCTGGTGCCTAAAATGACTGAGGGTTCATTACTTCTACTACATAATGCAGTTCACCTTTCCTAATAATTTAATTTTTTAAATCACTTAAAATATTTCTGTAGCTCTAAAATTACCTCAAAATGAGCCTTATGACGTTGATGGAGTTGAATCTCTTGTGGATGTATATTGACAGAGAATGACCACCCCCTTTTTTTTGGCGAATCTGTCTATGACTCGCTCGTTGAAATATGGAAACCTGTGGATAGTTTACTCTTCAATAAACAGTATGACAAGAGCGAAGATCCAACCTTTATCGGTGGTACTTCTGAGAAACGTTTTCTTCAGCGACAAAATGGGAAAACACCTCCCTACTTCACATGTTTTCACCGAGACGGTAGCTACTAATTTAAACTGTCTCATAACGTTGCTAAAAGTTTCTTCCAGATTATTTTCAGTTAAATACTTTGGAAGGGTTGATGCACTTAACATTTCTTGAAAATCGTTCGAGCATAAATGATTTGTAGTTCTGTTTCTAGCTTAGCTTCTAAAATAGATTGTACTGCACAACAACACAAATAATTCTTTCAAGACACAATTGTGTGTGGAGTTGATGTGAATATATCTTCACGACCAGGCACGAGTATGGGGCCCCACTCAGTGAAACGTTTCCAGTGTAACACATTTTGCCGGCCGATGTGACCGAATGGTTCTAGGCGCTTCAGTCCGGAATCGCGCTGCTGCTACGGTCGCAGTTTCAAATCCTGCCTCGGGCATGGATGTGTGTGATGTCCTTAGATTAGTTAGGTTCAAGTAGTTCTAAGTCTAGGGGACTGATGACCTCAGATGTTAAGTCTCGTAGTGCTTTGAGCAATTTGAACCATTTTGTAATACATTTTGATAAAGTAAATTAGAGGCCAATAAATGGCAGGAGAATTCAGAGCTCTGTTTGCTATGCCGAATTATGGTGTCACACACTTTGCATGCTGCTACAGTCCTAGTTATGTACATTTACCGTCATCTTCTTTTTGCCACATGTATTTCTCCCCCGATTTTAATTATGAACGTTGTCCCAAATTTTGAAATCCTGATTTTCAAGTGCTGCTATGTTTGTTCTATTGAGCCTGCCACATGCCCCTCCATATCCGCAGTGGTAATACCGGTTCCCGTCAGATCACCGAAGTTAAGCGCTGTCAGACTTGGCTAGCATTTGGGTGGGTAATCATCCAGGTCCGCCGAGTGCTGTTGGCAAGCGGGCTGCACTCAGCCCTTGTGAGACCAATTGAGGAGCCAATTGACTGAGAAGTAGACGTTCTGGTCACGAAACCTGACAACGGCCGGGACAGCACTGTGCTGACGACATGCTCATCCGTATCCATATCTGGCGACGCCTCAGGGCTGAGGCTGACACGGCGGCCGGTCGGTACCGTTGGACTTACAACGCCTGTTCGGACGGTTTCGTTTGATTTTTGAATAAGTGCAGGGCTTCTATATTTTGCTGTACAAGATATGTGAGGTATTATTTTATAAAATACCTCTAACCAAAAGGAAAATTTTGGCTGTTGCAGTTTCGACCGTAGACCATATACTTAATTCACATTCTGATTGCTAATATCTGTGGTGTGTTGAAGACGTTCTAGAATAACTTCTTAATCCTCATGAACTGCAAGGACTGTCCCCGATTTAAAGTTCCATCTTGTGGTTAATCTATGAGGGATTCTTCGTTTCACAATTGTATCTAGAACAGCCACTCGTTGAGGTGAATGGGAGAAGAAGAATATTACATCTACAATAACAGTGAAAAACAGTTTTACTTGTCTATTTTGACTTGTAGCTTGGGAAAGATTAAGTCTAGTTGGTGTGTATAGCAATGCAAATAATACGCAAGATGTTATTCTTTTCTTACACTTGTCTGGACCACTGCATGTTTACCGCACATGACGCAAGCACCATCATAACTTAGAGCTGTAATTTTTTCTTTCGGTTTTGGACAATATCGGCGAGGACATTTTAATGTAAGGTGCTAAGAAGGAAGCGTCGTTACCAGATGGATATTAAAATGTCCCAAATCGTTTAGCGAGTACCTAAGTAGATAACAACGTAATGCTACAACCAACTGAATTTTCAGAAGATACATCAGAAGTTCCATTCGCTGCCACAGACACAAATTCTGTCCTAGGTATTTCGCCATTAATTTCCTCGCGACACATGTATGTAGCATACTCTCTTGTAAATGATTTTGCATAGCTTTAGATGTATCCTTAAAGACTGTAGCATTGTTCATGCGGTCTTCCGCCACTGCATCTAAAGCAGAAGTTCCAGGATTTTTAGGTTCTCATGTTTCGTTAACTGCACGAATGACAAATCCAGAGTCACAGCAAAACCTAACACAACCAGTTATTTTGGAAACGTATAACTGCTTTTTCCTTACGTTGTCATTGTGCCTTTCTATATACTGTCAGAAAACTGTCTCAACTGTTGCCAAATTTCTGTTCTTCCAAGGACTCATGAACCGAAATAACATTTTTGTGTGCGTTAGAGTCTTCATGCTTCCTAATCTTCTGCGTTTGATGACTTAGATCTGACACGCCAGTGCATGTCTGTCTCGTATTTTTACTTTTAACAAACACCAAGTAAGGAAAAATAAGTAGTTTATTTGTAGGAAAGTAGCTGCGAATTCAGTTGTTTTTAATGTGTATTTATACTGAAAGACTTGAAAAATGTCTTACGTGGTGGCTTGTTTACGCTTGTTTTAATGTGAGCTGAGGTAATGGCCTGCCAAGTTCCTTTATTTCACACTTCTCTTCCAATGTTAAAGATGAGAATATTGTTTCTAAAAGATATTATACGTGTTCATTCTTGTGTCGAAACGGAATTCAAGAATAAATGAATATACATATGAAGGCTGAAGTGTAATAAATATTTGAGTATACTATTAAGCGATGGTAAGGAAATAACTGCATTACAATGAAGATGGCCAACCTGACTGCTTCCATTATGGGTTGTAGTCTTTCAGTCCCTCAGTCCGGCTCGCATCTGAGCTGGTTCTTCCCCCAGCGCAAATGCACGTACCACTAACGATGTTTCCTCTTGCCTTTCCCTGCCGAAGGAACAACTGTAAGAGTAGACATGGAGATTCAGAAGAGAAAAAAAATGGTTCAAATGGCTCTGAGCACTATGGGACTTAACATCTTAGGTCATCAGTCCCCTAGAACTTAGAACTACTTAAACCTAACTAACCTAAGGACACCACACACATCCATGCCCGAGGCAGGATTCGAACCTGCGACCGTAGCAGTCCCGCAGTTCCGGACTGAAGCGCCTAGAACCGCATGCCACCGCGGCCGGCTCAGAAGAGAAACTGAACGTCGGCAGTGTGTGAACAACGCTGTGGCACGTATGCGTGCTTTCTTAACGACTTAAAAGTTTTGGTTTACAATAACAGTACACTGCAAACGGGGATAAAGTGATGTAAAACATAAAAGAAAAGAAAAATGATTGTTTGAATATATACGGTTATAATTTGCACAGTGATTTTTTTCCGCGATTTCAATCAGCCACAGAACACACAGGACACTTCGCCACTGCCAGTATCGTAGCATCTGCAACATTTTCTACAAACTTGCCAACACATTTTATGTCCAGCTGGCGTAAACTTTAGCACCATAATTATGGCAGGTAAGTCCCATTGGAAAAAGTCCATTCTCTTCGCTGCCAGTTCGAGATTTTATAGCATCTCTTGAGTTACATATGACTACTGGAATTTTCACTCGTGAATACCCTTAAGTCCGGAACATTTATGACCACCACGAACCACAGATTCACTAATTACAGCCGTCCCGTAATCCTCATAAAACTGGCTATGAATATTTCCGCTGTTAACAGAAACTTCTCAGCTTTCTTGCTGCATGAACTCGTTGGAAGGGAGCGACGTTCTGATGAGTCGCACTCATTTTTGTCTGGAATATGGACTTTCCACCCATCGAAACATTGCAACTTTGCGATGGGCACCCCCTACTGTAAACGCATAAACTTTTAATTAGTACATTTCGTCCACTGACCTTACGTGATCATCAGCGTTGCTGTCGGCTATCTTGCATTTACATTATATTCATCATTATGTAAACGAATCTTCTTTTCTTGATAGCCCACAATCAAACGCCGATGATGTGTATTCAAATGTAGACCCGTTTCTACTGGAAACAACCGAAACTTTGCTCTTCTCAGCCTCCTGTTGTAAAGACAAGGACTATTTACAAGATCTCATAGATCTGTACTCAAGCCTGAGAGGAAATACTTGAAATACTGAATGAAAATCATGTGTTTGAAAGGGATTCGAAATGACCTTCATATCTATCATTCGACAAAGGTATGACGAGAACCATGAAAGTGGCTTTTACCCTCTCCGGTTACGTAAATATCCTTCAAAATTGATGTGAAGTCGAAAATATGTCGCTCATACTGGAATAAAATAGGTTAATAATGCGGAAATTATTTTCATGTTGTATTTTCTTGTGCAGGTTTTTAACCTGCAGCGTAGGAACTAAAGCAGGTCACTGACATGTGTTGTTACATTATAATTTTAAGCGAGGTTACTTCTTATAAAGGCAAAATCGATTTTTCTGGTTTACACAATAACACGACCATTTTGTCACGAGCCCTGAAACGTTTTACTGAAAGTGACAATGGTTCTGGAAACCTACGCACATAAAGTCTCAATTATGGGTATTAGCAGAATATAGTAGATATTGAACATGCAGTATACCAAAGAAATAATCTACAAAATGCTCCTGCAGATCGATTCTAGAGAATACCTTACCCACCCACTCTAGTCTTTGTCTCTTGTAGTATCCTCATTTTCTCTATGTTTTATGCTCGTAAAGTTTATTTAACGAATGGTCACCAACCTGTAGACCATTTTCTTTGTGAACAGAAATGCGGATGTTGCGTTTCTTCGAAATATGTCTGTGATAAGGGACCGGAAAGATGTATCGAAAGATTCTTAATACCCAGGATTCCAATAACGTCAGTGGTAGTCGAAATTTATTATAATTCACCTGCGAGGCTCCCTTACTGCCTAGATAAGACTCGTGGTCAAATGATATTGTCTTTGACTACTAAACGAAATGTCCTCTAACCAGAGTACGAAGCCCACCAGTGCTGGAAATCTAGGTTCCAATGCATTGTCTCACCCTTTGGTTTGGAAACTGTCCCTAAAATGCGAAGAATCAGCAAAGGCAAAGGCAAAGGAAACCACTGGACTGACAACACATAATGTGTATCCACAGGACATGTGAGCTGTGGCTGAGAAAGTGTCAAGGCTATCTCTCCATTGCAAAAAGAATCTGAAAAAGGAAACGCTAAGCGTCAATTTAGGAGCAGTGGGGGTCAGTGAAGTGAAACAGAAAGAAGACAAGGATTTCTGGTCAGATGAGCATAGGGTAACACCAACAGCAGCCGAAAATGGTATAACGGGAGTAGGATTTGTTATGAGTACGAAGATAGGGCAAAGAATGTGTTACTGTGAACAGTTCAACGATAAGGTTGCTTTCATCAGAATCGAAAACAGTAGGTCAGGTATACATACATCGTCGCAAGCAGAAGATGAAGCAATAGGGAAAGTGTGTAACAGGTAAATCAGTATGTTAAGGGTGACGAATATATAGTAGCCATGGGGGACTGGAACGCGGTTATAGGGGAAAGAATAGAAGAAAGTATTACTTGAGAATGGGGGCTTGATAGTGGGGATGAGAGAAGAGACGGAATATCTGAGTTCTACAACAAATTTCAATTAGTAACATCCAATACTGTGTTAAAGAAACGCAAGAGAAGGAGGTAAACTTGTAAAAGGCCGGGAAATACGAAATTTCAATTAGATTACCTCATGATCAGATAGATTCTCCGCAATCAGGTAATGGATTTAAAGGGGGGGGTTCAGAAGCAGATATAGAGTCAGGTCACAATTTAGTGATGTTTAAGATACTAGTCAGGGAGGATCAGTGCGCAAAGAAGTAGGAAACGGAAATGCGAAGGAATGAAGATAGATGCATGTAGTAGTCTGAGGCTATAGATACTATCATAATGAATGGCTCAGTTGACAGTTCAGTTGAAAGAGGATTGATCATCTCTGAAAATAGCAATCTCAGCAGATGGAAAGAAAAAACATAGGTACGAGGAAAGTAACTGCGAAGAACCCATGGGTAATAGAAGGAATACCTCAGTTGATCAACGAAAGACTGAAGTACAAAAACGACCAGGGAAATTCAGGAATATAGAAATAAAAGCCGCTAAGGAATTAAATAAAAAGGAAGTGCGTGGAAGCCAAGGCGAAACGGGTGCAAGAAAAATGCGAAGAAATCGAAGAGAAATGATCGTCAGAGGAACTGACTCAGCATATAGAAAAGTCAAATCAGTCTTCCGTGAAATTAAAGGAAAGGGCGGTAACATTAAGAGTGCAATGGGAGTTTCATTGTTCAACGGTGAGGAGAGGGCGATAAAGTGGAAGGCCTTTACGAAGGGATGTACTTGTCTGAGGACTTTATAGATGAAGAAATAGGAGTTGATAGAGAAGAGAATTTTGGAAGGCTTAAGATCAAGTAAGGTCGAAGAGATTGATAACATACCATCATAATTTCTAGCATCACTGTTCTAGCTGATGTGTAGAATGCGCGAGACTGGCAATATACCGCGAGACTTTTAGAAAAACGCCAGCCGCTCGATTCCGAAGATTGCAACCGCTGATAACAGCAAGAATTGTCTTACCATCTGGTTAACAACACATGGATCTACGTTGTCGCCAAGAATAACATATCGAAGAATGGAAAATACTAAACAGACCAGAGTCTTATGAAGATTACAAAAGAATTCGTAATAAGACAAAATCACTGGTAAATCGCTTTAAACAGTAACAATAGTATATGAGGAATCATCGGTTAAATATTTAACAGGACTGTATAAAGGTAAAAAATCATAAGAAACCGAAGATACATCAGTATGCAAGTAAAAGATGATATGTTTCACATGCAGAGTAAGAGCTGTAAGTCTGTTAAAAAAAGGAAATATCTAGCGAAACGTAAGATTCTCAGTGAATTACTGAAGTATGGAGGATATTCACTAACTGAACAGTTACCCAAGTTGGTTAACCATGTTATAACTGGTGACAACAATACAAACAAATGGTGAACTCTTGTTACAGTTCTCATGTACAAGAGAAGATAAAAAAACCTACCCAACTACCGACTGATAGATCTACAGAGTGCAGTTCTTAAACTGCCAACATAAAGAATAGGAAATAAAAAAAAAATACAATTCTTGCAGGGGAGCAGTACGGTTTTAGATCCGTTGGGTCATCCAGAGTTGCGGTATTGGTCCTTAGACAGAATCTAGAGAAGTCCATTGAATACAACAGACCAGCTTATCTTTGTGGTATTGCCTGAGAGAAGGCAACTTGTTAAAACTAATCGAAGATATTTATTCCAACAACGAAATCCGGGCTAAAATCAGTTTCAGGTTAATTAGCTGCATAGCAGTTAATAGTGGCATTAGACAAAGTGACTCTTCGAGTCCGCCATTTTTTAATATAGTCATGGATGAAATGATAAACGAGGTATTGGCTGGTAGTGGTTATAGAACAGGGGATGAAGAAATAAAAATCATTTGTTATGCTGACGATGCAGCTCTCCTGGCAAAGAGTGAAGATAACCAACAGAAACTTTTACAAATATTGAAAGAGGCAACTAGAAACCTAAACACGGTCATATCCAGTCGAAAAAATGTATGACGGTATATATGGAAGCAATTAGATCCAAACTGTAAATGTATCGAAAAATTATTCAACATGTAAAAATATTCAAATATCTTGGTATTGAAGTGTCCAGCACTGGAAATGTCGAAAATGTTACTAGAGAACAAGTAGCAACAGCAGAAAAAGTGGTAGGATATTTAAATGCTACTGTTTGGAAAAACAAGCATGTATGACACTATGCAAAAGGCAAGAATAAACGAAACAGTAGTGAGACCAGTTATGACATACACAGCTGGGACAAGACTGGTAACAATAAAGACAAAAAGACGTTTGGAAACCACGAAAATTATAATTCAGCGAAGGATTACATGGAAGACACTGAGGGACATAGAGAGAAGTGAAAGCATTAGAAAAGAATGTAGGCGAATACCTCTACTGAGTGGGTACAGAACAGAAAGAATCAATCGAACGAACGCATAGACTGGACAGATGAACAGAAAATTTCTAAAATCGTGATCACCAGCTGGTAAAAGAAATATTGTTCGTCAAAGGAAAACATGGAACGACAACCTCCGAATAGACTGAGGGGTACTGTAGGAAACGGGCTTTAGACTTCGAAGAAAGGAAAAAAATTAAGAATGATAAAGAAAATTGTAGATCAGTTAGATGACGATCATTTTTCATATATGAAAGGTAAAGGCACCAGAGAGACAGTTCTGGCGTTGCAGTTGATAATGGAAGCAAGAATGTAGAAACATCAAGACACGATCATACGATTTGTCGACAGGGAAAAACCCTTAAACAATGGCTAATGGCTCAAGATATTCGAAATTCTAAGAAAAATTGCAGTAAGCTTTACGGAAACACGGTTAATATACAATATGTACAGGTTCCAAGAGGGGACAATAAGAATGGAAGGATCAGAACGAAATGCCGGGATTAAAAAGAATGTAAAATAGGGATGTGGTCTTTCACCCTTACTGTTCAGTCTATGTATCTACGAAGAAGTGACGAGTATAAAAGAAGATTCAACAGTGGGATTAATTTTCAAGCTGAAGGGTTATCAGTGATAAGATTCGTTAGTGGCATTGGTAACCTTAGTGAAAGTGAAGATGAATTACAGGATCTCTTGAAGGAATGAACAGCGTAATGAATAAGAGTATGGGTTGAGAGTGAAGCGCAGAAATGCACAATTAATAAGAAATAGCAGAAATGAGAATTAGGAGCGACACAATATCAGAACTGGTGGTCAGAAAGTAGATAAAGTTCAGGAATTCTGCTACCTAGGCTGCAAAATAGCCCATGGCGCACAGAGCAAGGAGGAAAGAAAAAGGGGATTAGTACTGGCAAAAAGGGAATACGGGTCAAGAGAAATCTACTAGTATGAAACACAGGCCTTAAATTGAGGAAGATATCTCTGAGAATGCCGAATGAAGCAGAGAATTCCATGGTAGTGAAACATGGACAGTGATAAAACGGATAGAGAGGGGCATTGAAGTATTTAAGATGCAACGCTACAGAAGAATGTTGAAAACTCGGCGGAATGATAAGGTAGGGAATGAGGAAGTTCTTCGCAGAATCGCCGAGGAAAGGAATATATGGAAATACTGAGAAGAACAAAGGAAAGGATGATAGGACACATGTTATGGCACCAGTAGAGGGTGCCGTGGACGTTAAAATTTGTGAAGAACGCAGAGGTTAGAATACGCCCAGCAAATAATTGAGGACTTAGTTTGCAAGTACTACTCAGATGATAAGAAGTGCACAGGAGAGGAATTCGTGTGGGGCAGCTTGAGCCCAGTGAGGGAAACTGACGACTTAAAAAAATCACGTGCATGAGAACATTATTTCATGGAACTTAATAGACCACTCAATGTAAGCCGAACACCTAATCAACCATGTTCGAACATAAATTAATTTAAGCGTCAGTTACAAACCATGTCACCGAGTTCTTTCATTCTTTTTGAAATTGAGTGAAAATAATTTAACACGATACTGAATCGACTGAAGTATATTTTCCGTGTTGAAAGAATTTCATGTTAAGTGATGAATGTTACTAAAGGAAAGAAAACACTGACGGATTATCTATGTCTGATTTTATTACATTTCAGTATTTCGATTTCCTTTTAAAACTCACTGTCGAAGGTGCGTACTGTTCACTGAAAATCTTTACTCAGTATATAACGTTTCCTGAGAAAATTTTTGTTATGGTTTACCCATATTGAGAATTCAGTTGGTGAACGTACAGCTTTTTTGTTCGCTGTATAGTTGACTAGTAATGTACCTAAGTTTTTAAAACCTCACATCTTACAACATTTCACAATGATAAATCATTGTAATTTTTCAGGTCCTTCAAACTGTGTCAGACCAGACGTGTAGTTCTTTCCGTAGTGATTTTCCCTCCAAGTATTCAATTATATCTTGAACGACTAAACTGGAAAGACCGCTGAAATAAGCCAGTTTCGTCCGTGAAGAAGACATTTTAATATCATGTTTTTCTAGTACTGAAGCAACTTGGACTGCAACTAATCTGTAGCTTCACAGTAGAAAATGCGAACACTGTGCTATTTCGTTCCTACAAATGCTCCAACCATCCTGGTCTTGTAGAATATTCAGTACTAATTTGTTTTGAAAATTCATCAACTACTGAATTTACCGTAGTACTGGTTATGAGGGCGGTTTGAAAACTAATTTGTTTGAGCCACAGAGGCAACGTGGCTCTCTATCTCATTATAATACGTTTTCTATCAAGCTCGAACATACTGTGTTCCAACATTGCCATTATTAATTTTCTGTTCTTAATTATATTTGACAGTACAGCGTTAGCAATACTAAAATTTTACAGAATTTCGTTTCTAGCCTTCGTTCTGCCTCCGTTTTTCTACAAATGTATAAAGCAGCCGAAACTTCGTTTTAAGAGAAATACCTGTTTATGTCGTCCCTTTCCCCTAACATTTCGCGTAAAAAATAAGTTTTATGTACTGGTTTTATATTTACAAACAAAATACAAGAAAATGATCAAAACTCCGACTTCGACAGACCTCATTATAGCAAAAAGTGGCAAGACATGAGGTAAAGTAATGGTACTAGTAGTCACTGTTTACTTAACTTGCTCTAAAGCAAAAATAGTGATAGAAGCAATCATTGTTTGCTTCACTTGCCCTAAAGCAAGAAATAAGCCAAAAAATCTAGCTTACATGGTAACTGCAGAATTCAGTAAATTTATTCTGCTTGGTGACAAATGCTCTGCTTTTTCTCCTTCCATATATCTAGGGTGAGCGTCGAGAACGTTTCTGACATTAGTGTGCCGCTGTTTATTAGCAAAACCATAAGACATGGACCAAGTATCAGTTTCTGCGAAGTGTCAACCCACATTACGTAACGTTTCTCTTGAAATGAGCATGGAATGTTGTTGTAGTCGAAAGGGACGAAAGAGCGGTTTCCTGTGTCGAGAGCATGTCCGCCAGGACTTTAGGATGTAGACTGAAGGGAAGTGGACGGGACGTGGTGAAATTCTGCAGCAGCCACAGCGTCTGCACACAAAAGCAGCCTTGAACGTCGCCGTGGCAACAGAGGCCGCCCGAAGGGCAGTACTCTACTGCACGCAGAAAGTAGCAGCCACTGAAATAATTGAAATTTCAGGCCTGTTATTTATTGTGAAGGTATTGGCAGCTCTGTTCATTTGCTATAATCGTTTTACCATAAATTCTGCCTCGACGTTTTCAGCGTCTTCGTCATGAGGGTCTGTAAGTGTCGCGGAAAGCGTCTGCTGGCAGAGTCTCTCAAAACAGCTTTACAGTTTTACAGTTTGTAACATAAGTGCTTTTACACACACATTCTCTGCAAACAAATGTGAAGTACACAGCGAGATTACTTGGAATGTCACCACGTGTCAAGGGTACTTCCAGGTTGCCGTGTACGGAGCGCAATAAAAATGACTACTTTGAATACTTCTGTGCATGCAGTACTTAAGGAGGTGACATGCAAAGACGAAAATGATCATTAAATGTAGTTTCTCACAATCAACATCAAACTTATTGCACAGAAAACGCCTTTACGTTTGTGCCGAAAGAGAGTTCACGTAAGTAAATCAAGTCTACAATGAAATTAATTCCTGTAAAAAATACATTTCAACATGGGCATGTTCTCTTTCCCATGAATGATTTGCATGTGTCCGACTTTGAATGATTTTTAAAGCAAATAGCTTGTTGTTTTAAAAACAGCTTCAATATTATGTTATAACAGTCGAACACATGCAAATCATTCATGGGAAAGAGAACATGCCCATGTTGAAATGTATTTTTTACAGGAATTAATTTCATTGTAGATTTTAATTACTTACGTGAACTGTCTTTCGGCGCAAACGTAAAGGCGTGTTCTGTGTAATACGTTTGATGCTGATTATGAGAAACTACATTTAATGAACATTTTCGTCTTTGCATGTCCCCTCCTCAAGTACTGCATGCACAGAAGTATTCAAAGTAGTAATTTTTATTGCGCTCCGTACACGACAACCTGGAAGTACCCTTGACACGTGGTGGCATTCCAACTAATCTCGCCGTGTAGTTCACATTTGTTTGCAGAGAATATGTGTGTAAAAGCACTTCTGTTACAAACTGTAAATCTGTAAAGCTGTTTTGAGAGACTCTGCCAGCAGACACTTTCCGCGACACATACAGACCCCCATGACGAAGACGCTGAAGACGTTTTCAGCTGTTGTTTCTTCCTTACTTTATTCAATTCACCATCACATCATCAAAAACCGATTTCGGCAATTTTAGAAAACTGTAGTATCAAAGAATATCAAGGAGACATGGCTAGTGTACATTCGATTTTACTGAGCTCTTCCGACTGACTCATTCTGCTGTTACTGCTTGTCTACTGTCGTCGCTATCAAATTTTATTACTGCTAAAAGTGGCATGTCTATGGTTAAAGGAGAGGAACCTTATCAAGAGTAATATTTAAGACGACGCAAGACTTGGTTTTGGGCCGGAGTCGAAAAGTGTGCTAGTACTCCATATGAAGTTCGACTTGTTGAGAACTTGCTGAGATTGCAACGCTACTGTAACAACTAGGCAAGGACAACGCCTACGTCACCAAGATTACGCTAGCATACAGCAAGAATATTCGCTAACCTAGGTCTTTAGGAAAACATTCGCAAGTGTCAGGGAATACATCTTTACCAGAGAATCTCGCATAAGTCCCTAAGTAATCAGTGTGTGAACCTCCGACGCTTGGGACTGAGACAGTAATTAAGAGGAATCAGCAAAGATCAGTACAACAGCCACGTCGTATGGAGCAGTCATTGTACGATGAAACTTTTATGCTAATGCAATAAAAACTACGAGAAGTCTCCATATTTAGCAATTACATACAACCACTCGCTCATAGAAAGTTCCTAACCCAAAGACTGAAAAATTTCTCAAATCACACCAATACCTAAATACAGAAGTAGGAGTAATCCGCTGAATTACAGGCCCATATCACTAACGTCGATTTGCAGGAGGGTTTTGGAACGTATACTGTATTCGAACATTGTCAATTACTTCGAAGAAAACTATTTACTGACACATAGTCAGCACGGATTTAGAAAATATCGTTCTTGTGAAACACAACTACCACTTTATACTCCTGAAGGACTGAGGGCTATCGGCAGGAGATGTCAAATTAATTCCATATTTTTATATTTCCAGAAGGCTTTCGACATCGTTCCTGACAAGCGTATTCTAACCAAACTCCATGCCTATGGAATATCGCGTCAGTTGTGCGAATGGATTCGTGAATTCTTGTCAGAAAGGTCACAGTTCGTAGAAATAGACGGAAAGTCATCGAGCAAAACAGAAGACATATCCGACGTTCCCCAAGGAAATGTTATAGGCCCTCTACTGCTCCTGATCTATATGAACGACGTAGGAGACAGTCTGAGTATTCCTCTCAGACTATGTGCAGATGATGTCATGTAAGGTCATCAGATGACCAAAACGAATTGCAAAATGATTAAGATATCTGTGTGGTGCGAAAAGTGGCAGTTGACCCTGAACAGAGAAAAGTGTGAAGTGATTCACATGAGTACTGAAAGAAATCCGCTACATTTCGATTACGAGATAAGTCACATAAATCTTAAGGCTGTAAGTTCAATTAAAACTTAGGGATTACAATTACAAGTAACCTAAATTGAAACGATCACGTAGATAATGTTGTGGGTAGAGCAAATCAAAGGCTGCGAAAGCTGCGTTACCACAAAAACAAGAAAATGAAATTCCAACAGCAGAGATGAGGTTCCTTAGAAAGAGGAATGAGTGCACAGGAATAGGTATGATTAGAAACGAAGATATTAGAACAGAATTAGATATTTTCAGCATGAATGGAAAAGTTCAAAACTATAATGAAGTTTGGAAACAATGGATCACGGGAATGCCAGGGCACAGAGTTCCTCAGAAGATACTGAACTAAAAAGCGAATGGGAAAAAAGGTACTGGGAGACCTAGAAAAGATGGGAATGTTTTTTTTATGAGTTCGGAACAGGCAACAGCCTAATCTTTGAAAGGGACATGATGATGGCGTTGTGGGAGTGCATTTACGTGGATATGCTAGCGGGATACAATTGGAAAATTTGATAATAGTTTGTAAGATGGAAATTTTGAAAGACATTCTTCCATTAATAACTCGAAAACAAAGGATTTTCATTCATGCGGTACATTTATAAGCCAATTTACATTGTTTTGATGTCAGGAATTCACTTCAAGTGCTCTTTAAAGTAGTTCTGATACACCCTGCATTATTAAACACTGTGTCATCACTCTCAGTTAATTAGTTAGCTAATTAGTTAAATGTTCTATAGATTTGGGTTTTACTATCGAAATGATGTGCAACGAGTCGATTTGTGAGGTAAGTGTATATTATTGAATTCAATGGATGGCACATAACGGCCTATAACAAATTTTTAATGATACACTGTTCTAAATTTAACATTAGCAAACGTACTGCGTTTCATTCTTACTCATCAGATTACACTTAACACGAGTTTTCTACAGGCCACCAGTTTTTTTTAAATACAAATTCGTTTATGGAGTGGGAGGTGCTTAAAAGAAATGATTGATGTTAGATTTAAATTTAATTGCTTTCCTACATCTCAGAAACTCTATTATAAACGGAAAAGTGATTAAACATTTTTGTGGATGCATACTGCATATCCTCCTGTTCCAGCGACAGCTTTAATAATCAGAAATATACGAGGGCTATTCCGAAAGTAAGGTCCGATCGCTCACGAAATGGAAACGACTATGAAAATCCGATAAAGCTTTGCACAGATGTGTTGGGTAGTGTCTCTAGTATAACCCCAGTTAGCATCACGTCGCTCTTCTCATTTCTGAGCTCGCAGTGAGTGCGTAAAGATGTCTAGAAAATAGTGTCTGCCGCCAAGTACGGGGGCCTGGTGAGAAATTTCCCCTGAAGCTATGCAGCTAACATTACATAACTGTCGTGCTGTTTCGTCTTCAAGACAATTCTCAGCCGCATTCTGCAGGGGCAATGAAGATGCTCCTGCATCGTTTTCAAATGGAAATGTGAGATTACCCACAATACAGCCCGTAATTGTCTCCCTCTGAGTTTCAGCTCAGGTCACATGAACCGCTGGTTATGAAGACAACATTTCGGCACAAGACAACGAGCCGTAGGCCAGCGTAGAGAATTGGCGGAGAGCACTGGCGGCTGCCTTCTATAGCGAGGGTATGGGAAAGTTGGTACAACGCTACGATACACGTCTAAGTCGGGTCGGCGACTATGGAGATAAGTAGCTGCAAGGTGTATCTAACTGTTGCAAATAAAACATTTTTGATTTTTACCGTGGTTTCCATTTCGCGACCTATCGGACCTTACTTTCGGAATAGCCCTCGTACATCATTTTCTCTTCTATTGTTGTAGGTATGGATATCATTATTCTCTTCATACTGTGATGAAATATGACGTATTTAATTAGCGAATATACATAATTTGAAAGTACAGTTAAATTGCTTTATAGAGTTACCTACAAGATAACTATGGGTAAACATTGCATATTAATATCACTGCTCGCTTTTGTGTAACCTATATTTTCTTTCTAAGCTACGAGTTCGTCTACAAAATTATTCCGTAAAATATTATCATCGTTTCATGCAACAGACATGTTGGTGATTTCATGTCTTGTATGATGTATCTATTGATGTTTCCTTTTGGTACGTAATTTAGATCAGATTGCAGCATTCTGAAACGCAGTTGTTTCCTCACATGTAAAGGCAAATCATTTCCATGTTCTAGAAGGTAATCAGTTAAAGGTGCTATTGCTTTGTTGTCTGGATTGCTGCAGTCACCAGGCTTCCTTAGAAATTTCCTTTCAATGGCTGTTTGCTTTAATGGTATATAATAGCTAATGATTCGATTCCATGGCAATTACTGATTGTGCTAAGGCTTTATGAGTTGTCAAATGGATTTAATTTGAAACATTTTTTGTGTTGATCCATTGACTAATGATGTGAGTAGTCAATAGAGCTTTTTTTAAAAAAAAAATCAAATGTGTGATCCACATAAGACAATCGGTAGTCACACCATTGATCTGATTTTCTGTTCAATCGTTAATACAAATTCTGTGTTAAAGGCATTGACTCAACTTCTCTTTGCTGGCTTTGCAAGCTTCCCATAAAAATCCGTCTGTTTGTGAGGAAGCTTACTATATTGATTTCATAAACTTTCTCCTCATGTAACATGTACTTTAGATAACGTATTCAGTTGCTGAGCAAAACTGACTGCAGGTGGGCCCTGTGTTGCACATGTGAACAGTATTTTCAATATAACTTTGAACTTCATGAAATGCAAAATTTGAACTAAAGAAAATGAGTCCAATTAAGTAGCGAAAGAAACTAATTGTATGCTCAATGAAAACTACGCAGTATAAGTGAAACTCAGTAATAAAGGACATTATGAACGTTGCGTTATATGAAGTGCTATGTTAGACTAAAAATATCCACAATCTCATGTTCTCCGCCTCTGCCTCGTGTCATCATAAATACATGTCATTCATTGGTGCATCCTATGAGCAACTGTGTCGCAGAAATCTGGAATATATGCATGTTAGCCACATTCCTTTTTATGTGTAATCTCAACTGAAGACAGAAAGGTGTCCTGTTAGTTACAGGTACATACTTCAGCTGGATGATGCTCTCAGATGTCACGCAGCAACATCAAAGGAAAAATGACCGCAAAACACGCAACATAAATGTGTCAGAACTGTATGCCATACCAGCTGCACCCGGCGACCCAAAATGAAAAATAAAATAAAAAAATGTGTAGCGTTTTACCATATTGATGTTACTTACCATTTCAGATCTCTGTTGAGCTGCTAACCATATAAATGGTCGTACATTCCTTTTGCTACGTGGATGATCATGAAATACACCCATGAAAAGAAAAGTCAACTTCAATAAAATCAGGGTCCGTATCATATGCTCTAAGTGTTATCTACTCATTCCTCATAGTATGTCGTAATTGAGAACCATTACATCATGTCATCATCACCCTCATTTTCATCATCATCAATAATCTGTTATATCGTCATCATAATAACCTCATATCTCATAATCTTCAAATCTCATGAATAGTCAGTAGTATATATTCCTCGCTGTGTTTCATTAGTCAGTTCTTGCACTCCACCGCCACACTTCATAAATAACACTACTGAGCAAACAAAGTATCATTACTGCACAACTGATCATAGAGAGAAAATCTCCACAAAAATCTGTTTTTACCTCAGAGACTGATAATTTCCTTTGGACAGCACGCTCTTACCGTTAACAACCAGTAATTATTCCTTGAAGTGGTAGAAAATACATTTGATCAATACAACTATAATCTGAATAATTGGTTTATCTCATCAAAACTGGTAGTAAATTTTCCATTTTGTAACTCAAGACTGCTACTTCCGTCCATAAAAATGAAAGTGTCCGAAGCTGTATACTTGTTTCACCAATATGTGTTTCACCTCCAAAAATTTCATATTAGAAAATGTTTACTGAGAGTACAGTTCGTATTTCTATTTTTACGGTTAGCAGTTTAACATAGTACTTAGGACGATCACCAAGGTTTTAATGGAGTCTCTTTTTGCTACAGTCAGTAAATGAGTGTAATCGAAGTTTTTAGTTTCGTCAGAATCGGAATTTATTTTGTCGCCAATATGACACTTTCTTAATCATACTACACAAGTCACTGAAGTTACTTTCAGCATATTTACGTTAGGATAGTAGAAGATAATTCCCTGTAACTATCGACTAAAAAGGATAGTAGGAGACGACCAGTGTACCAAGAAACTGAAAAATAGTTAAGCCCAGCTTGGGGATGCATCATTCACCAATCGATGTATCCATAAATGTATAATGGATCCCTTACCTACTTTTAACAGTAGAAAATCGCATAGAGTCCAGATTGTCACATCTTTTCGTCATTCTTTTGCTCCGGTACCCAGTATAACAGCGCGCGAACTGTTCTGTATATTCTGTGTAATTGAATTTTTGTCCAAGAAAATAATCGCTTGAGTGTAGGAAAATGTTAGTAATCGTAGCTGTAACCTTTCTGCATCCACAAAACTTCTTTGGTTTGCCGTCAAGGCTGTTCCCTGTTTCGACTGCGAGTATACTGTGTTATGAGAATTCACCTAAATGGCATTAATAGATACGAAAACTGCCTAAATATAAACAAGAATAACCAAAATCATCGCACTTGCGTTTGCTTTCACTACGTGTTACCAGTTGTTCATTCCAAGATAATTTTTTGCTGTGTCAAAGCTTTACATTTATTTGTACATGAACAACAAACTAGTAAACCGTTATTGGAGTTTCTCTTTATGTTACTCGAAGTAATAACTGTCTCTTCGTGCTCTTCAAAGAATGGGATAGCAAGATGTTCGAGTTGTTCTCTGAGATCGTTACTGGTACAGGAAATTACATTGTTTTCTTTGTGTAGCCTTGTTATTATGCTCATTTGTTTCACGGTTTAAACTCGTGTCGCCTAATTTAGTGCTACAATTTACTTCGTGTTTCGATTGTCGGTTAATTCGCTTCTGATCATTGTTACATTGCTTCTAAAGTTTGCATTCTACTGTATTCGAAAAGGGAATCAGTTACGTATCATCAGATTTCCTTTTTGTAGTGTTAGACAAATGTGTCGCTTTGGAAGTAAATTCGCCTGTCTTACCTATCTGTTCTCCCTATGACGGAATAATCTTTTTCTAGTTCTTCGTATTTTCTACCTGTGACGTAGTATTTTCTTTCCATACCGTACCCGTCTAAATGGAATACTCGCTTTCAAGTTCTGAAGATGATAGCCATAAAATACAGGGAGCGAAAGTATATTTACACTTTGCACAGAAACAAGACGCCAGTTATGAGAGTTGAGGGGCACGAAAGGGAAGCAATGGGTGACAAAGGAATAACAGAGGGTTGTAGCCTGTCCCCGATGTACACTGAACAAGCAGTACAGAAAACCAAAATAAATTTGGAGCAGAAATTAAAATCCAGGGAGAAGAAGTAAAAACCTTTAGGTTAGCCGATGACATTGTAATTCTCTCAGAGACAGTAAAGGACTTGGAACAACAGTTGTACGTAATGGACAGTGTCTTGAAAGGAGGATACAATACGAACACCTATACAGGCAAAACGAGGGTAATGGAATGTAGTGGAATTAAATCAGCCGATGTAGAGAGAATTACATTACGGAATGAGACACTCTATGTACGAATAGTACATGAGTTTTGCTGTTTGGGCAGCAAAATAACTGAGGATGGCTGAAGTAGAGAGGATGTAAAATATAAACTGACTATGGCAAGGAAAGCGTTTCCGAAGAAGAGAAATTTGTTGACATCGAATACAGAATTAAGTGTGAGGAAGTCTTTTCTGAAAGTATCTGTATGGAGGGTAGCCATGTACGTATGTGAAAAATCTACGATAAATGGTTTAGACAAGAAGAGAATAGAAGCTTTTGAAGTGTGGTGCTACAAAGAAAGCTGAAGATTAGATGTGTAGGCCACGTAACTAATGAAGAGGTACCGAATAGAATCGGGGAGAAGAGGAATTTGTGGCACAACTTGACTATAAGAAGGGATCGGTTGATAGGACACGTTCTGAGGAACGAAGAGATCACCAGTCAAATGCCCGAGTGAAGCCCGGAGGCTAAAAATCTAAAAATCGTACAGGGAGAGCAAGAGATGAATACAAGAAGCCGATTCAGAAGGATGCAGGTTTCTCAGAGATGTAGAGTCTTGCATTCGAGAGAATAGCATGGAGAGCTGCATGAAACCAGTCTTTGGCCTGAAGACCACAAAAATTACCACCGTACTCGTTCTCTCACTGACCTACTAAACCTTTTCTGTGACTTATTATACCCATCCAGTGACTTACTTGCGCCGGCCGTAGTGGCCGAGCGATTCTAGGCGCTTTAGTCTGGAACCGCGCGACCGCTACGGTCGCAGGTTCGACTCCTGCCTCGGGCATGGATGTGTGTTATGTCCTTAGGTTACTTAGGTTTAAGTAGTTCTAAGTTCTAGGGGACTCATGACCTCAGATGTTAAGTCCCATACTGCTCAGAGACAAACCATTTTGAACTTACTTATTTTAGTCTCTTGTCTCTTGCACCGACCTAGTCTCCACATTCTTCTTTAAACCAAATTTCGATCGCTCACGAAATAGTCTTTTCACGAATCAGCCAAAAATAAAATAAAATAAAATAAAGTAAAATAAAAATAAGAAAGAAGAAGAAAACACGTATACCAAATAAACTACACGCAAAATCTGTTCTACAATATTGTCATTACATAAGTAGCTTTTCACGATTCATAAAAACGTCGTACGAAAAACTGCACACGAAAATGACTGTAAAAATTACAGTATCTGACGGAGAGAATACAGATGTTATTATCCACACGAGTAGCACTGATTTGGATTCGAGAACCTGTGTTACAATGTAACTACGTAATCACAGGTAAACCAGCGCACTGTCCTAGGCGCAAAGAGTCATCACTTGTAGCGTTTCTATAATACATTTTCTATTTTTCTCCCGATGGAATTTGTACTTAGATAACGTAGTCAATTTCGGAGCAAAATGACTGTTGGTTGGTCGGGTGCTGCGCATGTGAACAATGTCGTGAAATGACTTTCAACTTCATGAAATGAGAAACTTCAAATAAAGAAAATTAATCTAGTTCGATGTCAAGAGGCACTAATTATTTTCTCAGTGAAAACTATATAATTAAAACTCAATTACGCAACACATTATGAAGGTTTCGTGTTTTATGATGTGCAATATCAGATTAAGAATATCCACAAAAATGATTTACTGCTGTACTCAGAAAAAAATAATTGTTTTGAAACTACGAACACTGTCCAATGAAAATTAATTTGCAGGTTAGACCAATATCAAACTAAGATACCCATAAAAGTAATATACTGGTGTACTCAGATGAAGATAACTGTTTGAAACTACCAACACTGTCCAATGAAAATTAATGTACATGCTAGCAGGACACCTGAAAATTCTGACTACACAGTGTTAGCCCGAGAATGTAAAGTCAGACCTGTCCTAAGGCAAAAGATACTCATTTCCTATTCAGCATGTTCTTTTAGTATCTGGAATACTGATGGTCTTGAAAACAAATACATATCAGCAGATGCAGGAGCTAAAGTAAATAATGTATTCTAAATTTTTTTGTTAGAAAAAATTTGTGACTTCATGTGGGGTAACGTATAATGTTCAAACAACAGAAATTTAAAGCTTTACTATGAATCACGGAGGTAGGGTTTGCTTTAAAGAAAATGGTTTTTAAGAGAAAACTCTGAATATCGAGAAAAAGACAGCAAAATAAGAGGACGTTAACAAAATTACAAAAAATACCTTTAAAATTTCTCCAAAATCTTTTCCATCAGTGAAAAAGTGTTAAATGATATATCTTCCCCATAATAAAGTATTCCAGATGTATTCTGCCACAGAAATAACAGCTCTCTTTCTCTGAAATACTCCGCTGCTCGCTACCATGCCTTAAATAAAGATGGGGTTCGGGTTGTTTGGGGAAGGAGACCAGACAGCGAGGTCATTGGTCTCATCGGATTAGGGAAGGATGGGGAAGGAAGTCGGCCGTGCCCGTTCAGAGGAACCATCCCGGCATTTGCCTGGAGTGATTTAGGAAAATCACGGAAAACCTAAATCAGGATGGCCGGACGCGGGATTGAACCGTCGTCCTCCCGAATGCGAGTCGAGTGTCTAACCACTGCGCCACCTCGCTCGGTCTAAATAAAGATGCCCCAGCGCCGCACAAATGACAGAGTAGCAAGTCAACCACAGATGAAACTAAACACAGACATCGATCTCATTCAGAACTCATGCGGTGCCCACACTTATCTTTGTCCCAGTACAGTAAAGGCGAGTTAATTACAATAGCAGAAAACAAATGGAAACTTTACAGCTTTGACATATTATAACTCTTTCTATGCGTCTAGATCTTGACATTTTCAGTATTAGCTACGTGAGATGTCTGCTACGGAGCTACGAAACCTTGGTGCTAGAGCGGACAGTAGAGCAGAGAAAGGTATGGGGACCCATAAACTTGTATACCTAAAATTGATAATGTGTAATAGCCATGTAGAGATGAAACGAATAGCACAAGATAGGAACAGATGGAGGAATCATCAACATATCTGAGAGAATGAAGACTTTAAAAAATTTTTATGAACGATTCAACTCGTCGCTCGTTTCATAAATCTCATATCGACTGCAACTAATACATCTATTCCAAACAGATTGTTGCAGGTGAAAATTTCTGTGTTTGTCATAACCTACACTGTCGAGTCAGAACAATGTGACCCATTGTCAAAAGCATGAATAACCAACTTTTGCAGCGCGGACCGGCGAGAGGTGCAGGTGTACCGTCAGGTGTTTAAGGGTACCAACTGGGATGTGGCGAAATGCCGAACCCAGTGGCCAATTGATCTAGGTTTGTTGGCTGACAATCGAAGGAGCCAAAAGCCCCACGTTCTAGATTGGGTTTGAATTTGGGGAGTTTGTTGGCCACGCTAGAGCTCTTTGAACCGCGCACGTACATTGTGATGTGTGTGACACTTTGCGGTGTCCTGCATGTCGATGGCATCATAGCGAGGGGAAACCAGCTACATATAGGGGTGGATCGCTTAAGATAGCTAAAATCGTGTCGATCTATTGAACCTTCCAGAACCCAGATATGATGCAGGCAATGCCCCGAAAACATTTTCCAGACAATAACACTCCCTCCTAAGGCGTGGATCTTTTACATTCATACGTTTCACGCCGTACACGCCAACGGCCATCTGTCCATTGAAGCATCAAACGGGATTAATCTAAATAGGTCACCTGTCGCCAGTCAGCGGACGTCAATTTGCGGTAGTGGGGTGCAAATTCCAGTCTTCGTCACCGATGAATAGCAGTCAGCATGGGTACATGAACCAGGCGCTTGGTGTGGAAAACTCATTCACAGCAACATTACGTCAACGATGGTTGAGGAGACACAGTTGGTAGCCCCATAGTTCATAAGGGCGATAGTTGCTCAACAGTTGCGCAACACTTGCCAGTACACATCTCCACAGCCGTCGTTCACCCCTGTAATTTATGGCCTGTGATGCAATGTAGCTGCCTCGGAGCCGGTTTTGGACGGCGCCATTCTACCATACGTGGTAAGCTTCGACCCCAGTGGAACACGAACAGTTACACTTGTAGCCGTTTCGGAAAAGTTTTCACCCTTTCAACGAAAGCCAATGAATAGGGCGTTTAGGACGTCAGATAAATCGCTCCAGTTTCGCATTCCGACAGTGCCTCCAGACACGCTTTACATACCCTCCACTACTAGTGCTGCCATCTTCCGTCTCTGAGTGGTTATTGTATGTTAACGTCGAACATAGGCGGCGTTCACATCAATGTGCATGGATCGTGTAGATTCCACGTATAGAAATTGTTTCTCATGTAACGTGAGAGACACTTACGGCCACTGCATAAAATTGCCTGAAATTAGCGATCTTATTTGTTTATTTATCATTTTTCTTCGTGTAACCACAGTGTAATGCCCAATTCTTCTTTATTTTCGTCTTTCACAGGAAGTGGATGTGCATTGTCGTGATGTTTTTGTGTTTACTAAGCGAACCCACCATGAAACTCACTGCGGTTTTTTGAATCTCTTGTATTTATTCTATAGATTCTACCTGATATATTCCCGACACTGAGGAGGAATGCCCAAGTATAGTATGAAGATTTCGTAAGATGCCTACGTCGTGGGTGGAGTACACTTTATTGTAAGTCTTCCAATGAAGTCTGATATCTGCCTTTCCTACGATTAGTGTTATGCGGTCAGTACATTTTAAATCCGTCCATCCGCATGGTTCCAGATTTTCGATGAATGTGACTGTTTACAGTGATTAGTCGACGAAGGAGCAGTCAAAAAACATTGGGTCGTCTATATCTAAGTATCTAAGCACATGATTACTCTGCAAATCACACTTAAGTGCCTGGCAGACGGTGCATTACTGCAGTTGCTTTCGTTGCGATTCAGTGTTTTCGTGTGGGTGACGGTCGCTATATTCTGGTGAACACTGTAGTCCGAGAGATTGGCACACTGTCCCGGCGGCACGTTTTACAATCTGACAAACTCTTCTCGAATCTTCCAGGAATGACGAGTTAACCGACATCATAGTCACGCGTTCACAGTTCTTCTAATGTGCTGTTATTCTCGCAGACAGGATGTAATTTCACTGGCCTGATTAATTAGTTTGCCGCCACAAATCGTATGATAGACATTACAGGTCTCCTCCTACCATATATTGCCAGGTATTCACGTAATCGACGGCAACACCAGTCGTACGTACGTCTCCAACTCCAGTATATATCAGTGTGAACGAAACTTAAATACCAATAGTAACAATATACAGTATTGTTACTTGTTTTTCCTCAAATTATTTTTTTCCGTTGTTCCGATAAACACATACAACTGATGCATTTGTCTTCGTTAAAACGTGTCTGATGCAAACTCGGAAGATAATATGAAGGGGAACCCCAACTAAGACAGCTGTCGTATATGGTCGCTGCTTACTCAAATGTTAAGGAACGCAATAGATGTCAGGAGTGCATTAATATACTAACTGGAGCAATGCTAAGGTAAGCTCATTCTCTGTTAACTGTAAACGATTATCATGGTTTCATTTTCTCCGCAAATGCTTCACCAGTTTACTTCTCTCGCAGGTAACCCAAACATTATTGTTGTGCCCTATCACATGGCAACTCGTAATAGTTCACAGTCCACGCGGCACTATTGCCGTGTAACATACACCCCCTTGCTGATTCAGCATTAATGAGAACGCACCTGTTCTCGTAACGACGATTTGATTGCTACGTACATTTCCACCTAATCTGCGCTCAGTGTTTTCATTTGGATAAATAAATAATTGCGTTAAACTGGTTGCAGACTCAACCTGTTCAAAAATTTGAGAAATCGTCATCTTTAAGCTAATCCTGGGCCAGTATTATAACGAACCATATTCAACAGTGGATGAAATTGCTTCACAAAGATCCATTAGGTTGAAAAATGGCAGTATATGGCATTAGCGAACCGAAAACCGCGAGATAGGTATTGTAACACCTCCCCCCCCCACCCCCCCACGCCAAACCCCAGCCGCATATATAGAAATATTCAAGAACTACTAGAAAAATGCTTTGTAAGCCATTTATTTCATGGATCAGTTTAATTTCCTTAACAGTCTCACAATGAATCTCAGCGTCTCTTTTACTTTTGCTACGATTTGTTTTACGTGGCCATTCCACTTTAGATCGTTCGTCCCACTGGTTTACTCCGAGGTACTTTACGGTTGTCTATGTTTCCTTTGATATGTTACAATAGTGTAATCGAAATATAATAAAATATTTAGTTCTCCGCAGCTTATTTTTATCTACGTTCAGATTTAAACGCCAGTCCCTACACTAATCATCCATTCCCTGAAGATCTTCCTGAATTTCGCTGAAGTCGTCTAGCTTTGCAGCCGTCATAAAGACAACAGCAACGTATTGGAGGAACCTCATGGAGTCTGCAACGCTTTGTAGTAATAATTAATATAAAATATAAACAGCAACGACCCTGTAACCTCCCTTGCGGTACTCACTAAAAAAAAATGGTTCAAATGGCTCTGAGCACTATGGGACTAAACATCTGTGGTCATCAGTCCCCTAGAACTTGGAACTACTTAAACCTAACTAACCTAAGGACATCACACACATCCATGCCCGAGGCAGGATTCGAACCTGCGACCGTAGCAGTCGCGCGGGTCCGGACTGAGCGCCTAGAACCGCGAGGCCACCGCGGCCGGCAGTACTCACTAAATTACTTTTATATCGATTTTGTTCGAAAGAGTGGCATGTTTAGTTCTATCCACAAAGAAATCCTGAATGAAATCCCAAATCTCTTTTGTAAGTAGTATTTTTTTATTTTTATTTTTTTTGTTAGATGACAAAGTGGAACTGCTTCGAAAGTCTTATGAAAGTAAAAGCTTGTGGCATCAGCATGAGCGCCGTTGTCTGCGCAACTACGTATCTCTTGTGCGAACTGAGGGGCTGAATTTCACAAGAGCTCTGTTTGCGGAATCGGAGTCAGAGTCAGAGTCGGATAAATTGGCTTTACAACAATTGTCGTAATGCTCTCTGATCATGAAACGATCGAAATATTGGGTTGTAAAATGAGAACCGAACATTTAAAATTTGTCTTTCGAAATTGCTTCAAGGAAGAAGCTTACTAAGGTATTGTTAAGTACGCCTGTTGCTCTTGACTTAGCGCGCGCTACATACCCAGTTCCCATGAGAAATTTTAAGGAATATGGTACGTGCATGACACGTTGCTACTAATGTAAGGCTGACACATCGAGCATAGCTTGTGCCTTGGCCTCCATGATGACCACGCGTCAATATTCTAGATTCTTCTGTCTGATGTCACCTCAAAAGTGGTATGTACAGCACTCTCGTTGACACCGCTTGTTGCGTTGTCCGAACAGTGAGATGGCTAAGCACGAAGTGGTATGTACAGCACTCTCGTTGACACCGCTTGTTGCGTTGTCCGAACAGTGAGATGGCTAAGCACGGCTGGCACGTCGCAATGCCGCCACAAGGAAATATTGTCGCTGCCAGCCGCATCAACGGCTGAGCGACACCGGCGTAGCCACGACCAGAAACGCTCCGTTACGCCATCGCAACAGCCCTTCTACTAGCGACCGAGCACAGTAACACTCAATCAGTAGTTCACGATCTTCGAGCAAAGCGACAGCATCGTCTTTTAGTATGTCAGCTGCGTGACAATTGTGTTATGCAGAACAGTATGTGAAAGTCATTGCTAAATGTACAATGAATGAGAGACAAGATATTGTGTCTGTTTCAGTTGATACGTTAATCTTCAGAGAGATTTGTAAATACTCATGATATTGCCGGCTGCTGTGGCCGAGCGGTTCTAGGCGCTACGGTCGCATGTTCGAATCCTGCCTCGGGCATGGTTGTGTGGGACGTCCTTAGGTTTGTTAGGTTCAAGTAGTTCTAAGTTCTAGGGGACTGATGACATCAGATGTTAAGTCCCATAGTGCTCAGAGCCATTTAAACCATTTGAACTCATGACACTGCTGTGGAAATACATTTTGGAAAGTAAGTCTTCTTATCTGCTTTACAACGAAGTGCAATAAGACCGGTGCTCTGTGTGATATGGAATTCTCTTGGTCTCCTCCCGGAGCAAGCCAAAGGCACCACCATACTATTGATGAGCGTATTTTCAACTGGTACAACACCACTGATGAACTGGTACACCCTTATTAACCTTTACAAGATTATGTGTACTGTTCAAAATAATTGCCAGCGGAAGTGGCCGTGCAGTTAAAGGCGCTGCAGTCTGGAACCGCAAGACCGCTAAGGTCCCAGGTTCGAATCCTGCCTCGGGCATGGTTGTTTGTGATGTCCTTAGGTTAGTTAGGTTTAACTAGTTCTACATTCTAGGCGACTGATGACCTCAGCAGTTGAGTCCCATAGTGCTCAGAGTCATTTTTCAAAATAATTCATTAGCCACTGCAGACACTGGTGTTACGTTGCACATAAATACGAGGACGATAGGAGGCACACCATATATACAAGTTACAAGTTGGCAGTAAACTGTAATATGTAACGTACTTAAGTACTGATGTATTTCTAGATAAGGTGTGTCAAGTGTCCCGTTTCCGCCAATTAGATGGGACTTAATTGTAAAGTTTAGATTTGTTGTGTACATAGTTCCGCATACTCAGCGCATACACAACTTTCCCACTAGAGCGCGCCCCGCTAAGCACAACAGCGCAAACGCAGCGCTCGTCCATCTCCGCACTATGAGATGGCGCTGCCTTAGAGACGGACCAAGTTCTGCTTCCGCTGATCTGCGTATTAATATGTAACGCAGCCAATGAGATTGCTGCTAATGTAGAACCTTTTCTCCTCGTGGATCACACTCGCGCAGTGATACCTGAATGCACGAGGTATTATAATGAGTGTACAGACCTCCAGTTAGTCAGTCTGCATTTGTCTGCAGCAGTCTGTACCAGTCTGTAGTCAAGTTTCAGTCTGCGCCTAATAAGATTACAATGTTACTGTTCATAGCCATGAAGATAAATGAATAGATACTTTGTCAAGTATCAGACATATGTGAGAATAAGATTAACATCCCAAGACCAAAAGAACTTCAGATTGTCAATTGTAAATAGCATCCAGAATCATGTTACGTAATGTCTGTGCTTTTTATTATTTTAATAAACGTGTGTGAATATTTATCAAGTTCCGTTTAAAGTTGGTCACCGTTAATCTGCTACTCTAAGCATGCAAGTGGCATTTCTATCGTCTGACCTAACAGCAGAAGATAAACACGCCACGATAAGACCACGAGACATATTGCTGACACTCACCTACTTCGTTAGAGCGACAAGTCAAATAATCTGATGGTGTGTGTACCGAAGGTCTTACAGTACGCACACCACAAGATTCCATGTAATTTGTATTACACTGTCCAGTCATCAAAATGTATCCACCTTTCTAAAGCCTGAATAACCGTCTTTCCAGCGCAGACCTCTGTGAGACCTGCTGGAAGAGAGCCAGTGAAGTTCTGGAATGTGCCGGCAGGGAGTGGAGCCATGCCGACTCCACTGCTGTGGCCATCTGCGTTAGGTTTCTCGGCTGAGGATCAGTGGCACAGTTCAGTCGACGTGTTCCAACAGATTCTCGATTGCGTTTAAATCCAGGAGTTTGGTGACAAGGAGTACAGTAAACATCCTGATTCTCTTAGAACAATGCACGTACACCGCGAGCTGTGTGCATCGACCTGCTGCTAGGTGTTAACATGCTGAGGAGAAGCCAACTGAATGCAGAGGTGGATATGGTCCCCAAGGATAGATGCACAATTGTAGTGGTCTTCCAGAACGATAAGATCACCCAGGGAGTGCCCTCTGGCTTTGACCCTTCCGACGACTGCTGCAGGATGTTTACATTCAGGCGTTTCATGCAGTATACTCCAACAGTCATCAGTCCGATAGAACATAAAAAGTAATTTATCTGAGAGGACCACCTGTAGTCTCTAAGTAGACGTCCAGTTGTCGTATTGCTGTATATATTCCAGCCTTCGTCACCGATAACAGTAGTCAACATGCATGCTAGAACCAGGCACCTCCTGCCGAGGCCCATACACAGTAACGTTCGCCGAACGGTCGTGGAGGACACACTCTTCGTAACCCCTTGGTTCATTGGTTCATCTGGGCGGTTATATGCTCAAAAGATGCACATTCCTTCGCCCATACACATCTCCACAACCGTCATTCATCCCTGTCATTTAGGGCCCGTGGTCCACAACAGTTGCTTCAGCGCCAGTTTTGGGTAGTGCCAGTTTGCCATGAACAATATATTTCAACTACGCCAGCACGGTGGAACTGTTCACAAACTGAACCTATTCGGATATGCTTATGTATGAGGTATCGCTCACTAGCCGGTCGGCCGCATCTTCAAATACACACCCCACCAGTTACGCTGCCGCGTTTCGTACAGCCGCCACCGCGGCACGAGGACGCTGCCACAAACGATTACGCCGATGCCAATGAGGTTCGAGCGTCCCCTCTCCAGGGCTCTGGTGGGGATGTATTTCAGTTCGAACGTTAATGCACTGCCAACTTTTTCTGTGTTTGCCAGTTGAATAACATATACCGACTTTCATAGGGCCAGGATCGACATCATCCGAATGGAAATCTACTGAACAATGAAAAAATTATAAATCTTATGTGTCTGTATATGTTTCAGCATTCAAAGCTACTGTTATCAACTGATGCTGTAATGACAGCAACAAAGTTATCTATTATTGTTACTATTTAATATTAGACGTAAAATAAATTATTATCTGAATTATCTATTCCTAAACGGTGTCTGTTCCTCGCTCCTGTATCCACAAAAAATGCACATCATGCAAAATTAGCCTGAAAGCCGGTGATCGTACTCATGCGGCTGTACGATAAATCGCTAAGTTTCCGTATTACTAAAACGATTGCGCTGTTTCCGTCCTACCCCCCACCCCCTCCCCCTCCCGCCCGACGGGCCCCGCTACACTCATCCAACCATTGCTCGTGCTGTCGCCCATCTTCTTTGAGTGGTTATTGGACGTTGACGTCGAACATAGGTGGTGGTCACATTAATGTGACTGGTCCGTAAGTCTAGGAGAATATTAAAGTTCCCGGCAGATTAAAACTGTGTGCCCTACCGAGACTCGAACTCGGGACCTTTGCCTTTTGCGGGCAAGTGCTCTGGCAGAAGTAAAGCTGTGAGGACCGGGCGTGAGTCGTGCTTCGGTAGCTCAGATGGAAGAGCACTTGCCCGCGAAAGGCAAAAGTCCCGAGTTCGAGTTTCGGTCGGGCGCACAGTTTTAATCTGCCAGGAAGTTTCATATCAGCGCACACTCCGCTGCAGAGTGAAAATCTCATTTAGGAGAATATTGCCTACTGAAACCGGTTGCAGCTTGCATCTGCATACTCACAGCTATATTATGTCGATATAACAGCTTCCAACAAATCTCGTGACTTCGTGGTATCCTTAAGTGGATAGAGTGCCGCTATTTCTTTGGCTTATTAAAATGGGCATCAACACCTTTCACACAGATCGTCACTTGCGCGGTATTCGTCACATCGGTGCATTCATCCAGAACCAAAGAGTAATGTATAAACTCAGATGCACGATTTTTAAAATTATTTTCTGTTTGTCTTCCAATACCGTCCGCGCGGCTAGTATTAGTCTGACGATACAGGATTAGTTTTGAAAACCCCTTGTGCTCTTCAGCACACAATTTCTACCCCGATGTCTAAGCAGTCCTTAAACATTTCGCCATCTCTATATCGCTTTGATTTTATCGCCAGTACCAGAGCTACTTCATAACTCGCTTTCACATAGCTTGTTGACTCTGAATTCGCCCTTGCAAATGTGTGTTGTTGAGCAGAATGTTTCCTTTTTAACTATTTTACCTGGTCTTGTCGAAGTTGCCCCTTCTACTAATCACACACAACTACATGTCTAGTATCGTAATGCCGCTTGATGTTATATTCTGTGGAACCGAGAGAAATCGATTTCCTGTCGAAGATATGAGTTTACATTCTTATTCCACAAAAAAGGTTTACATTCCACGTGTCTTGAAAAGTTCTCAAGTCCTCCGTAACTTTCTTTTTCTTAGGTCCAGTTTGTTTACTACCAAGTTTACTTCTTGAACCGAAACCGACATATTGTAAATAGGCTGTTTAGGTTTTCTTATTAGTAACGCCACGTAGCGCTTTGTGTGAAAACCACTGGCTGTGCTGTGTGCAGTCTGTGGCTAGTTTGCATTGTTGTCTGCCATTGTAGTGTTGGGCAGCGGCAGCTGGATGTGAACAGCGCGTAGCGTTGCGCAGTTGGAGGTGAGCCGCCAGCAGTGGTGGATGTGGGGAGAGAGATGGCGGAGTTTTGTAATTTGTCATGAACTGCTATATATATTATGGCTGTTAAGGCAAATACATTGTTTGTTCTCTATTAATATCTTTCATTTGCTAACTATCCCTATCAGTAGTTAGTGCCTTCCGTAGTTTGAATCTTTTATTTAGCTGGCAGTAGTGGCGCTCGCTGTATTGCAGTAGTTCGAGTAATGAAGATTTTTGTGCGGTAAGTGATTTGTGAAAGGTATAGTTTAATGTTACTCAGGGCCATTCTTTTGCAGGGATCTTTGATAGTCAGATTGCGTTGCGCTAAAAATAATGTGTGTCAGTTTAAGCACAGTCCTGTATCATTGTTCAAAAGGGGACGTTTCATATGTCGACCCTTAGCCGAGGATACCTCACTGGAATCTTCTGATTTTTTTCTTGTAGTTTGTGTAATTAGTGTAGCTTTTGTTTATTGCTAGCGCGTAATTATAGAGAGAATTTCCTTTGTAGTTGTAGTTTTTCATTGTTGTACAGTAAAGCAGTTGTGGCATGCATGTAGATTTGCAGCAAGTATTTCGCAGCTGCGCTTGCAATTAACTAGATATTATTTTCAGTGCTATGTTAATGTGTTCCCCTATTTTTGCTCTTCAAATTGTGTTTTTCTGTGTTGTCGTATGAAATATTGTGACAATAATGGCGTGTGAAAAACGTAACACTAGGTTCCAATGTAAATTGAGAAATTACAGCGAAGACGAAAGCAGTGTGTTAGCGCCACCGTGTAATGAATTAACTAATGTTCAAAGTAGTAATTTGGTAATTGTGCATAGGGAAATGGAGCGGGCGGCAAACAATGGCGTAGGCAGTGAAACAGGTAGTGAACAGGGAAGCATTATCGATCGATCGGTCGGCAACAGCTCGCCTCAGGAATACGAAATGACAGGACACAATCTTGCAAATACTGCAGATTCAGGTTTTGGGGCCTCACCGTTTTCTCAAATAAGTCAAGACACATTTTCTGCTTGTCAAAATGTGAATGCTGCCGGTGCAAATGCACTGCCGAAATGCATAGAGGAACAGATTCCAGACACTAATACATTATTACTGCAATTAATGCAGCAAATGAAACAAAATCAGAGATAAACACAGCAACAGTTAGACACAATGGAACTAAATCTTCAAAAGTTAGATACAATGGAACAACACCAGAGACAAACACAGCAACAGTTAGACGCAATGGAACAAAATCTTCAAAAGTTAGACACCACGCTTGAACAAACACGTGAAGATTTAACTACTGAGTTACATAAAATCGAATCGAAATGTAAAAAATTCTGTAATGACGTAAAAACACAAATTTGTGAGCATTTCCAACCTATTTTTTCGCGTCATGAAAATGCATTACAGAATCAGGAATCAGCCATAAAAGAACTGCAAACTATTGTTCATGCAAATCACGACACCCTGCAAGCTAAAATTGACTCAGTTGCATCTATCGATTCGGTTATGCAACTTGCAAAAACTCAGGAAAACTTAAAGGACACAATAGATACGATTTCAACACAAATGGACACTCTGAAACTTGGTTCAGAAAAACACACAGAAGAAATAATTTCACTAACAGATAAAGTAGCCGAACTTCCAGATCAGTTCACTAACTTATCTATAAAAGTAGATGATAATTTGAATGACACAAAACCGGTAGTCTTTAATGACACAGAAGAGAGCGAACAAATTAGGAAACTGAAACAAAATCTGAATCAAATTAATACGCAACACCACAGAGAAATCCGGGAAGTATAAGATCAGCTGACACAGGTAATACAAGAATTACGTATTTCAGAGGACACTCGCGCTCCAACACGGGAAGAGGGACTTAGAAATACGGAAAAGCCGCTAAATAATAACACAGGGCATTTCGGAAGTTATGAAAGAAATTGGCAATGTGCACCGAATTTTGAGATGGAACGGCCGACACGACCTAACAATGACCGATATGCGACTCGCCGACATGATGATTTTGACTATAAGCTGTTCATTACTACACGTAAATTCAAAACATTTAAGAATTCTGGCAACTACATTCATCCACAAGCATGGCTCCATCAATTCTCTCATTGTTTTCCTCCCAACTGGTCGTTAGAACACAGATTAGAATTTATGTGTGGCTACTTAGAGAATGAACCAGCTGTAAGAATGCGATCGGTCATTCACGATTGCCACAGTGAAGGAGAATTTTACCATGCCTTCCTCTCAGCATATTGGTCTCAAGCTACACAAGACCGAGTGAAACATAGCATCATAATGATGAAACATTTCGAACAATCTGAATTCTCCAGTCTTGTGAAATATTTTGAAGACATGTTGCACAAGAATCAGTACCTGTCAAACCTATACAGCCCCTCAGAACTCATCCACATTTGCTTAATCAAATTACCTGAACATTTACGACATATTATTTTAGCAGGACGTTGCAAAGAAGACATTGCGGCTTTTCAGGGACTGTTACAAGAACTGGAAATTGACACTGACAATCGGGGAACGCGGAAACAGGAGCACAACAATTACAGGTCACATCTGTCACAATTCCGCGATGAAAGAAATACTAACTGGACACGACAAGGCTATTCTTACAACACATATCGTGACCAAAACAGACACCACCCATATGACAACCGTTGGCAGAGTAGTAATATTTACAGGGAAAGATCACCTCTCCACGGTAGTGACTATCACAGAGACAATAAGAGAAACAGACAATTTGGGAACCAAAATGATTATTATCAAGGGGGACAGAATAACTTTAGACGCAACGGTCCAGCGCGCAGTTACGATTCAGGGAGAAATTCTCCACCACGTGACAGACAAGGAAGAAACTACGGAATCTACCGACATGACGACAGACGATATATTCGTAACGACAGACCTGAATTGCATCAGAACTGGCGGGATTCAAACAGGGCAGGGCCTTCCCGTCATAGTGAATTTGTAGAAGTTAGGTCTCCAAATCCCAATAACGACGCGCGCCGACAAAGAGACAATAGGCAATGACTCACACCGCTGGCAGCCACAAAACGTACTTATGAAACTGACAACGCAGCTGCCGTAGCTAGTAATTACGTAAAAATGGAAGACATTAGGGACATCTTACTCCAGGAACACGACGTAAAACATAACAACATTGCATATCCTGTGATTCACATTACTGTAAATGACGAAAAATTTACGGCAGTACTTGACTCTGGCAGTCCCATTTCAGTAATTAGTGAAACAGCTTTTAGAAAATGCAACAAATCGAACGATTGTCCCACACTTCCGTTACGTAAGATTAAATTACAAGGTGCAATGTTTGGAAAAAATGTAGATGTACGCCAACAAACCAACTTAGAATTCTTTTGTCAAAGCCACAGCTTCTCTATGAACTTTCTTATTGTTCCATTATTGTCGACGGAAATTATATTGGGAGTAGACTTTTTGAATGAATACAAAGTAATCTTAAACTTTGCGGATGCTGAAATAAGTTTAGAGCAGAAAGGTAAGTCAATAGCTTTGAAATTTGAAGATTGGCTCTCAAACCATGATGAAGAAATTAATCGGCTTTACCTTCTGTTGGAGTACAGTTCGGAACTTTCTACGGAACTAGACACTAACAATCACTCTGCAAGTACTGACAGGGGTGATATGGACGGCATATTTGAAATTAATGAGTTAATTCAGAATAAAATTCAAACAATTGAGAATTGTAATGACACTGATAGGCAGGACCTTTTTGAGATTTTACAAGAATATTCCACAGTTTTTACTCACAAAACAGGAACAATCAAGGGAATTCAATACCAATTTCGTGTTCGTGAGCATACTAAATTTTGTGTTAGACCATACATAATTCCAGCACATTATAGGGACCGTGTTAGAACAGAAATACAATCTATGCTTGACGAGGGCATTATTGAGCCTGCAGTAAGCTCATACAACAATCCATTACATGTTGTTGAGAAGAAAAATGGATCGATTAGGCTTGTCTTAGATTCGAGACAAATCAATACTATCATTATTCCTGAAACAGACAGGCCGCAAACATTGGAAGAACTTCTTCAAAATTTTAATGGTGTAAAAGTGTTGTCTTCCATTGATCTCAGATCCAGCTTTTATCAGATCGAACTTCATCCAGAATGAAGAAAATACACAGCTTTCCTTTGTTTCGGCGTTTGTTATCAGTTTCGGAAACTTCCTTTTGGTTTGAACATTTCTTCGGCAGCATTCATTCGCGGGCTAAATTCCATATTACCTGAGTTCTTAAAACGTCACATCACCTTATATGTGGACGATATTCTAATAGCAGAAGCTTTATGGGAACAACATAATCGCATCCTCAACAGTTTGTTACGTATTTTTGCAGAATCTGGAATTACAGTTAACTTGGAAAAGTCTAAATTCGGTAGGTCAAAGGTGAGGTTTTTGGGACATATTATTTCTTCTGAAGGTATTCAGCCGGATCCTGAAAAGTTAGAAGCAATCAGAGCCATTCCAGTTCCATCCACAAAAAGACAAGTCCGCAGTTTTCTAGGTCTTGTAAATTTTTACCGTCGTTTTCTGAACATGCAAATTCTTGTTACATCAAAACTTTGTTCTCTCACTGGAAAAAATACTATTTGGAACTGGGACGAACAAGCACAATTGGAATTCAATTCTTTGAAAGAATCGCTACTTAACGCGCCAATACTAGCTCATCCAGATCTGTCACAAGATTTCTGCCTGAGCACGGATTCTTCTAAAGTCGGTCTTGGTGCCCATTTATTTCAAGAAGCCATAGAAAATGACACTACCATTCAGAAAACCATTGCTTTTGCTAGCCGAGTGCTAACAAAATCTGAAAAAAATTATTCCGTTACTGAATTAGAAGCTTTAGCTATCGTTTGGACATTTAACAAATTCCGTTTCTTTCTTTCTGGTAAGCACGTAAAAGTATACAGTGATCATCGTGCATTACAATTTGTTATGTCTTCAAAATTAAGTCATGACAGGTTAAAACGTTGGGCATTGTTTCTGCAAGAATTCCGCTTCACAATAGTCTACATTCCCGGCAAGGAGAACATTGTTGCGGACGCACTGTCACGCGCACCGGCTGGGATTGAGAAAAGTAACACAGAAGGCAACCTCGAAAAAAATTTCAGTATTCTTTACATTCAGAAAGTCGCCTTTGAAAACTTCATCACCACATCTTTAAAGGACATTGCTCATGAACTAGATAAGGATCCGATTTGGAAAGACATCAAGAGCAAATGGCATGGAAAGACACACACACACGGATTCGGCATTATTATCTGGTTAGAAACAACATACTGTTCAAACGCTGCACTGTTGATGACAAGCTATGGGTATTTTGCATTCCTGACGATTTTGTTAATAGGCTCATTTGGTACATTCATTTCAGCTATGCACATTTTGGCCCACGAAAATGTTATCACATTCTTCGAACGACTTGTTATTTTAACAATATTGAAAAGAGTATTCGAAGAGTCTTGTCTATTTGTAAACTTTGTCAAAAGGCGAAACCATCTACTATCTCCAATCGTGCTCCGCTGTTTCCTATCATTCCTTCTAAATTAAAAGAATTTGCTGTTGTTGATCTCTTGGGACCGCTTGTCAGAACATCTAATGGATTTTCGTACGTTCTAGTCGCTGTTGAACTTACTTCAAAATTTGTTTCTTTCACACCGTTACGTAAAGCCACTGGACGGTCTGTATCCAACGCCTTTGTTAAAAATTTCTTATGTGAAGTTGGACACGTTAGCAAACTCATTTCAGATAATGGACCTCAATTCAGATCTGCTGTTTGGTCACGCATGCTTCGGAATCATAAAATCAAACCTGTTTTTATTTCATTGTACTCACCACATTGTAACCCGTCTGAACGGATTATGAAAGAAATCAATAAGCTTTGCAGACTTTATTGTCACAGAAAGCATCAGCATTGGGACAGATAGTTACACTTATTTCAAAACGTGCTGAATGAAATGCCTCACGACTCCACTGCTTTACCACCTACTCTTGTACTAAAGAATGAAGAACCACCGAACAGAATCAGAGAGCTTGTACCTTTCCCGAATACACGTAAACTTCGGCACAAAGACATAATTGATTTGGCTATTAAAAATATAAAATCTGCAGCAGACAAAAGGAGAAAACTACACGGTAAAGCAAATGCAAAGAAATTATACATTGGTCAGAAAGTTCTCATTAAAGCTCATTCATTGTCACATAAGAAGAAACACTTAAGTCACAAATTCTTTCTAGTTTACAATGGACCATACAGAATCCGACGTATACCACATGATAATTGCGTTGAAGTTGAAACTCTGCGTACTAGGAAGAGTAAAGGTTTACACCATATTCCACATGTAAAACCATTTATTAAGAGATAATCTGCTTTTTAACTTAGTCTTTGGTATAAAACTTTTTACTTCACATTTCTAGTATGGTTTGTCAGACTTAAGAATCTGTTAACATGCAACAATGTTTGCAGTTAAATATCCAGTATAGAACCTAGGGAACATTTTTAAACAGAAATTACGAATGCATTGTTATAGTGAACAGACGTCACAGTGTTATTGTGTGTGTACATTCTTGCTTGTTAGTTGCACGATTACGTAACGACTATAAGGCTCACATACTTAGAACATTTACCAGTACTGCTAATGAGATTTTAATGCAACATTTTGGTTTACTTGAAATTTGGTGTATCATGAGGTAAGTACATTGGCTTCTGCAGAACTTAGCTTTCGGAGGACGATAACTACGACACTTCCACAGAGATTATCTTACAGCAAGATGCACATTTAGCGCTACAGGACACGTATTTGAGTGATTAATTTCGCACTTAAAACATGCATTTTTTAAAGATATTTGAAGTACAATGATACAAGGGTTTTCCGTGATATATTTCATTCCATTGCTGGAATCTGTAACACCTGAGGGTATAATTACATTAATCCTCAGGGGGGTACACGCCTACTTTGTGTACCATGTGTTTGGCAAGCACAAGGAGCCCTAGCTAATATGGTATTTGCTTATACAACTTTACACATCGGTACCATATTTCTCTAACCCAGAATTACACAGCTATCTGATTATTTGACAGAGAAACAAACATTCTTTTTACTACATCAGTGACAGATGTTTACGCAATTACACAGTTGGATAACTTCACACTTATGAAACTGTATTTTGTCTGTACTTTGTAAACTGTTCATATTTTTTCGGAACCATTGTGATATTATGAGAGCTTTGAATGATATATTTGGTATGGGATCACGATTTTTAAAGTACGTTTGAGGTAGATGACACTATTGAAATGAGCAGAGAATTTTTTTTTTAGGTTTTGAAATTATTGGAGGAAACTATGACGATTTTGAGAGTTGACTGAGGTGTTATGATATTATTACGATGACTATGTGTATTATGCTGTTGCGGTATGTTTATGATCAATAAGCTGATGCTATATGAGTTATTTGAGTATGCTACGTATTTATTAAGATGAAATATTGAAGAAGTGTCGACGAATAAGGTAAGGAATAATGAGTAGTGGTTAGGGACTCTTGTTGGTGAAAAAGGTTGTTGGAAACCAAGAAACGTACTTTAAGAGTTATGAAATGTGTGTAAATGCGTGAATGTATTACAATGCCGACGAAAATTTTTGCATACTGTTATATTCATAGGATTTTGTTTCTACACATTTGAAACGTAAATTTTCGACCTGTGAAATATTTGTATATGAGACTGTCACTGTAGCGGAAACTGGTGTCGTAAATATTTCGGTAAGGAAGTTAAGTGACCACCTGCACGTAATGCGTCATGGGCACCCAGCTGGGCGACAGTCGCCTGAAAAAAAAAAAAAAAAAAAAAAAAAGCCATTAGCGTGTGCCCCTTTCAGAGGTACAGGTGGAGAAAAAAAAAGGGAGGCCATTACCCTCGCTATTGTCGTTCCTTTGTAGAAAGCATCGCAAATACGACACGCTCATTACTTGGAAACATATCGTACTTTCTGATATTTGCTGAAATGCCTAATGAAATGATAAGAAATAGTTTGTCTACACACCTGATTACGACTACTGTCTTTCTAGATGAGATATTTTTTTACTACTTATGAAATGTCACATGGCTATTGAACGATGTTCTTATGCTTTGCTTTGTACATAGTTGCTTATTTCATTTGATATCTAGTTTCTAGCTCCACTGCAGCATTGGTTAAAATAAAATTTTATAGATGTACTAATATAAATATTTTCTGTCTACAGATCGAGTAAATAATAATTTTTTTCAAAAAAATGAGGGAGCACAAAAAGACATTTACCTTCACAGGAACTGCATTCATAATTTTCTTTTCAACTACTTGGTAATATCTTCTGTAGAATTAGTTTTGTGGTGCACCACTTTAATGACATAGATATTAAGATGTGAATAGACATTTCCCTTTTTCTGCATTGTTGTCTTTAGTGTAATATTTTTTCTGCTTGAGCTATGTCATGTTTAGGTATTTCATTTTCTGCTGCTGTTTGCCAGGCATAATGTTACAGAATTTGACTTTGTATTACGCTGTTAAGCCAGTTTTACTACTGATTTATTTTTCTTGTTTGCTGCTCATTGCCTTATATTAGTTGTAATTTATGCTGCTTGCTTTGCCTTTTGTATTTTTTTTGTCATTGCTGTTTGTGTTAATTGTTTTGTGCTGCTGCATTGCCTCATCCCTTAGTTTAGCATCTGAGCTCAGTAGATTTAAGTTAGCTTAAGAGGGGGTAGACTATATAAGAAACTAACTATGATGAATTGGAAGAAATGCATTGAGAAGATATAACAAAATGGTTTGGCCAAAAAAAAAAGGTAGTGTACAGTGGAGAAAAACTAATTTGAAAGAGGATGTGAACAGAATACAGAAAGCCAGCTTAGATAGTACTTTTGGGAATAATGATGAACAAAGGGAGATCTCCATGCAAAATACTGCAGTAAGACAAACCCTGTCCTTTCCTTTTGTGTCATCCCTCTATATGTTTGTGTACCCTTGTGTATTTGTGTTTTTCCTGTCTTTATGTGTTTAGCTGATGAGAGCTATGTTGTAGAATTTTCCTAATACTATGTTATTTACTTTGTAAAGATGTTGAGACATTATTTATTCTGTTTTGTTGCTCATATGTGAAGGTGATGTTTCAAAAGTTATTCTGATCTTTTATGTATTTACTTATGTCATAATTTCTGTAACACTGACGTATATGTTTATTTCTATTCTTTTGTAAAGCCCTATTACTACAAATGTTATCTGTATTATTGTGTTTTTAATGATGTGTTTTGTACCTTTGTTATTGTGTTCTTATGTTATAAAATTGTACTTGACACCAGTTCATCAAATTAAGTAACTTGTAAGTTCCATTTCACTGCACACATTTCTGTTGGTCATAGCATATGGACAATATGTGAGAAGTAGGGACTGTTAGTGTTTGCACGTGTGTTAATAATTCAGCAAGCGACTGGATAACAGCATTGCTGGTTCTAAGGACAATTCCAAACACTTTGTGAGTGCACAAGTGGTGGTTATGGACTTGCTATATTATCTGCAAGACTCTTCATTGGTGATTGTGTACCTGCACAGTCACAACAGAGGGCTGCTGGCCATCTTTACAAGCACTAAGTGGGTCTAGACCTCTGGTGATCTACCAATACCATTATTTCTACAAGGACTGCAGTGGGTCTGCACCTCTGGTGGCCCACCAATACCACAATCTCTACCAGGACTACAGTGGGTCTACTCTGTGATGACTACCTACCTATATTCTTCAAAACTTCGACTGACTCTGCGGTGGGTTTACTCTGTTGTGGCCCATTACCTGTCAGCATGTCAAGAGTCAGCACTGTCTTTCTGTTGGAAGGACAACACTACTTCTTCAGGACTGCATGGAAATCCACTACTTCCGAGCGCAATTTCTTTTACTAATGAGACTTTGTGAAAAAAACTGTAATTACTATTATGATGAATGATCAGGACTATCTTTATGGACTGTGAGAAAATTTTAGCTTTTGACCAACATTGTATCAATAAGTGTGTGCATTTGGTTTCTTTGTTATTGTAATTATGAAAAATTTTTTCAAATCGTTAGTGGCCACTGCCCAAAACAATTTGTAAATTTTTTTGTGGGGAGCACGGGGGCTATGTAAGTAGGCTGTTTAGGTTTTCTTATTGGTAACGCCACGTAGCGCTCTGTGTGAAAATCACTGGCTGTGCTGTGTGCAGTCTGTGGCTAGTTTGCATTGTTGTCTGCCATTGTAGTGTTGGGCAGCGGCAGCTGGATGTGAACAGCGCGTAGCGTTGCGCAGTTGGAGGTTAGCCGCCAGCAGTGGTGGATGTGGGGAGAGAGATGGCGGAGTTTTGTAATTTGTCATGAACTGCTATATATATTATGACTATTAAGGTAAATAAATTGTTTGTTCTCTATTAATATCTTTCATTTGCTAACTATCCCTATCTGTAGTTAGTGCCTTCCGTAGTTTGAATCTTTTATTTAGCTGGCAGTAGTGGCGCTCGCTTTATTGCAGTAGTTCGAGTAATGAAGATTTTTGTGAGGTAAGTGATTTGTGAAAGGTATAGTTTAATGTTACTCAGGGCCATTCTTTTGCAGGGATCTTTGATAGTCAGATTGCGTTGCGCTAAAAATATTGTGTGTCAGTTTAAGCACAGTCCTGTATAATTGTTCAAAAGAGGACGTTTCAATATTTTTATTGTAAGTCCTAAAATGACAGAGAGACCACAGGGGGTGAGTCACTAACTAATGCCACCAAGAATAGCTCCAAAAGCATGATAGGAGCAGAAACGTTTGAGCGACAAAAGTTGCATGGGACAACGGGGGCCATAATATGACGTTCGTTTTTTGTTGCTAGGTGAGGTCGCTTCAGAGATGTAAAGGTGAACTTAGTTTTTTTTTTTTAATGGGATGCTGTAGTTCGGTACTTATTTTCTGATAGCGGCTATCAAGACGAATCCAATGATGTGTTTGAAGGTCAACGAAGATCACAAAGGTGGCATGAACGTCCATTTGCAGAATGTGTTCAAAGTGACAACCATTGGTATCAGTGCAGTGCAGCATTCTTCTTATCATGGATTGAGTGATATTCCTCATCACAATGCAACAATTTGGCAGTTATCTGTGCAAGTCATTACCAGCCATCAGCGAAAAATGTGTAGGACAGCAATCGTATTGATACCACATTCTGTTCTTTGTACCTAAAGGTAATTCTTCCAATAACAGACCTAATGTTACTTGAAAGTGGTGTACTTCCTACCACTATGATTTCCTTCGATGAAGTAGGGACGTACATTTCTGTTCTCCAGAATTACACACCATACTTTCACCGACCACGGTTTTTGGTGTGTAACTTTGCGGCAGGCGTCATGGATTTTCAATTGCCCAATAACGCATGTTATGCAAATTAACATTTCCATGGTTCGTGAATGTAGCCTCGTCAGTAAATAAAATCAAATTAATAAATGTGTCAGCCCACAGAATCGGAAGTTGCGCTTATCGGCAGAGTTCGATGCGACGCATATAATCCGTACTAGTTACTTCTTGGTGGAGACTGATGGGGTAAGGATGATATTTATGGCGATGAAGAACACGAGCAACACTACTCTGGTACATGCAGATTCCCTTGCGAGTTGAGGAGAAGTAAAACAAGGACCGCAAACCCTGGTGGCAAGAGTACCCATTCGTTTCCTCGTTAGTAAATTTCCTTTGTCAGATACATTTGCTATGCGTTAAAGATCCAGTTGTTCTCAATTTATCATACACATATTTAAATGTAGGACGTGTAGGGTGAGTACGTTGAGGATATCTTTCAGCAGACAAGTCTCTACCTGTCACTGAATTTCGTTGTCATTCTCCGTAAATGAGAAGCATATCGACTTGTTCTTAGAAAGAATACAACTGTCACACTCGCTTGATTCGACGATACTAGTCTTACCGTTCCTATTAGTGTTGTATTGCAAACCATGGAATGGTGTTTACCTGTCAATGGCACGTTAGATGGATACGCCGTATTTGGCGAATATTTAATATTTGCACGATGTACGAGAGATAATTGTCAGAGCATGTGCTTCGATAAGTGCCAAAGTGATAAAGAACACCACTCAATCCATGATAAGAAGACTGAAGCACTGTATTGATACCAATGGTCATCACTTCGAACACCTTCTTTAAGTGGGCGTTCATGCCACCTTTGTTACCTTCGTTGACCTTGAAAGACCTTAGAGGTACACATCATTGGATTCGTCTCGATAGCCGCTGTCAGGAAATAAGTACCAAACTACAGAACCCATTTACAGAAACAAAGTTGACCTTCATATCTCTGAAGCGATGCCACCTAGCAGCAAAAAATCGAAGTCATATTATCGTCCCGTTGTCCCATGCAACATTTGTTCCACAAACTTTTCAGCTCCTATCGTACTTTCGGAGATGTTCTAGGTGGCAATAGTTAGTGACTCACCCTGTATATCAGAATCAAATATCAGTCCATGCAACGTTCAGAAATTCCCTACAAAGTCTACTTTACAGTTCCCTAAAGTCGTTTAACACCGTAAAGCAATTTGACTGTTTTGATGTGCTGCATGGCTCTGTGGTAGGATGCCTTCGATTCCCAGTTGTGCTAACTTTTTAAAGTAACGTTCAGTTTCCATGGGCATTTTCGTGAAGCGGAGGGTATATGGAGAAGGAAAAAAATTAATTTGAAACTTTTTCGTTTTTTTTAAATCAACCTTATATATAAAGAATCGATGATTAGCGATTTATATCTGCAATCAAAACTGGATTTTTCTGTGTGAAGTCTTCATAAGACGAAGTGCCTTTTTCATAAAAGTGCAGTATTCGAAATGAACAGAAAAAACTAAAAACGTAATGGCTGAAACTAGACTCGAGCCAACAATCCAGTCCTGGTTTCTCTTTTCTTTATTTCCTTCTTTGTTTCAATCTTTATGTATTTCACGCTTCACAGAAATGCTTGTAGAGCATTCGACTATATTTAAAAGTATATATATCAACTATGCACCTACGTTTAAAAATACAACCCATCTCGGAATCGAGCCCTGAGCCTCGACGTGGTGGGCTAGCATCGTAGCACAGAGGTGCATTGTTCGTCGAGTTACCGGACTTTCGTTTGAGGGTTATACTCGCTTGGAAAACTTCATAGACCGTTCTCTCAAGAATTTTTGACGGTGGTATTTAACTGATTTAGGAATTTAATATTTTAATTATGATTCGGGAGGACGACGGTTCAATCCCGTCTCCAGGCATCCTGATTTAGGTTTTCTGTGATTTCCCTAAATCGTTTCAGGCAAATGCCGGGATGGTTCCTTTCAAAGGGCACGGCCGATTTCCTTCCCCATCCTTCCCTAACCCGAGCTAGCGCTCCGTCTCTAATGACCTCGTTGTCGACGGGACGTTAAACAACACTAACCTACCCAACCTACCTTTAATTATGAACATCATGTATCACAAATATAAAAAATTACATATGCTTCACTTAACCTAGCAGCCATTTTTTTAAGTTTTGACTCCCATGCCGACTTCTAGTGTTATGATTGTTTCTTAAAACTATTATACATTTCAAGTCCATAATATTATTGGCTGCTGTAAAAAAGAGAGGAAAGCAGTTGGATGAAGTTGCACTAGGATGGTCCCTTTCCTATTTTTGTAATGCAGAATCCTTAAAAGTCATCGGTAAAAACAAATTATTTCAATTAAGTATTTACTTGTTTTGCACTACTAAATTAAAAGACGGTACTGAGGCTAAACCACTGATAATGCCGACTGGGGCACTGACTCACTGTAATTGAGTACAGAAAAGAAATGGAAGCCTACTGACATTAAAGACAAATATGGCAGATTAATTGTAAAAAGATAAAATTAGCTTTTCTTACCTGTAGTGATGATAGGTGTATCGCGATCGAATGTGCACCACGAGTACACGCGGGGAGCCATCACTTTACAGTCAATAGTGTTGTAGGTTTGCAGTAAAATTCAATACAGAATGCGTTGTCCAGGCCTCGCACTCGTCTCACTCACGCAGGGCAGCGGACGTATCTGGATGCGCAGTCCATGCTGCTGCTGATTGTTGGCTGTATATCGCTAAGGCGAACTATATATTCTCGAAGATAGCGTGCGGGCTTTCCAAAATGTACCCAACATAGTACTTTTGTTCAAATAGGAATACAGATACAAATCTAAAGGTACCGGTAGTTGAATCAGTGAAGTGAGGTTTTCCTAGTGTTACTGTATATGATGCGAAAAACGCTTGATGGAATGAGCGTTTGGGGTTTTACGTGCATAAAAGTGAAATTTTTCTTTCATATGAAACAATACCTTGGGCCAAATATTAGAGCCGCTGGCTTGCCATACCTGGTCCAATGAGTACAGAATATGGATTGAGAATAAATCGAAGAAAGACTTAAGTAATAAGAGGTAGCAGAAATGAGTACAGTGAGAAATTTAATATCAAGATTGATGCTCACGAAGTAGACGAAGTTAAGGAACGTAACCAATAATGGACAGAGCAAGGAAGACACCAAAAGCAGCCTAGCACTGGCAAAAATGGCATTCCTGAGCAATAGAAGGCTACTGGTATCAAACATGGGCCTTAATTTGAGGAAGAAATTTCTGAGAATATACGTCTCGAGTGCATCATTATATGCTAGTGAAACATGGTCTGTCGCAAAACCGAAACAGAAGAGAGAAGAGAATCGAAGCATTTGAGATATGGTGCTATGGTTGACTGTTGAAAATTACTTGGACTGATAGGGCATGGAATGAAGATGTCCTGCACATAATCGGAAAGGAAAAAGTAGGTGGAAAATACTAACAAGTAGAGGGATAGGAAGATAGTACATCTGTTAAGACATCAGGGAATGATGTCAATGGTACTAGAGAGAGCTGTAGACGGAAAAAAATGTAGACGAAGTCAGAGACAGGATTTCATACAGCAAATAATTGAGGACGTAGGGCGCAATGGTTACTATGAGATGAAAAGATTAGTTTTGTATCGACTCGTTGTCTCTATAGGCTTGTACCATGGGAAACAAGGAGAGGATTGATGTTGTTTGGTGACCAGTATCCTCTTCCTGTAACACAGCTGCTGGCATGTATTAATTGTTTTCTTTATTCATAAGTATAAGAATGCTAGTTAACTTAGAATAGTTTCCGTGTTGTGGTACAAGCTCTTTCGTAATACTTCACGTTAGCTTCACTGCTGGTGGAGTTAGTACGCTATTTATACATTTTGGTCGCTGTGTGCTGCCTGAGACTGACCTAGAGGCTGAGCTAACTACTACTGCGATTCCCACTGGACTGCGACTGATGACTCGACTCGTTGACTCACTGGATGGCTGACCGGAATTGACTGGGCCCTCCGGTCCCTGGTGGCGATCTAAATAATGGCGGTTGAGAGGACGTTGGCACCGCGTTTCATGGTTGGCTCTGAGCGCTATGGGACTTAACATCTGAGGTCATCAGTCCCCTAGAATTTAGAACTACTTAAACCTAAGGACATCACACACATCCATGCCCGAGGCAGGATTTGAACCTGCGACCGTAGTGGTCGCGCGGTTCCAGACTGAAGCGCCTAGAACCGCTCGGGTACCGATTTTCATGCAAGTCTGTCGTTGGCCTCATCCATCTTCTCACAACCTCTTTACCGCCTGGTATGATGGCTAAATCTACGCCAGCACAGTTAGCAGGAAAGGAATTCGTGGGTGCATCAAGCCAGTAAGAACTGATAAAAAAAGGAAAAAAAATGCAAAATCTATGCTTCCAGTACCCATTCAGCAATCATTTAGTGATGCAGTACTAGCCCTTTCTGCCTATTTGTGCACAGTACTTTATATCTGTTAATGTTCAGAGTCAATATCCGGTTGGTGTGCCAAGGGTCGATTCTCTGCAGCTCTTACTGTATTTCGCAACAGTGTCCCACCGTTGCAACTTCTCTATGCCTAACAGCATTAATAGGGAAAATCCTGATGCAATTCCAACATTATCCACTAGGCGATTTACGTGTGTAGTGAAAAGTAGTGGTGCTGTAACACTCCCTTGGGATGTGCTCGAAGTTACTTTTACGTTTGAAGACCTTTCCCCATTGAGAATGACATGTGCTCTGTTTGCAAGAAACTCTTCAATCCACTCACACAGCTGGTCCAATAAAGCGAACGCTGTTATTTGGCTCATTAGACGGAAGTGCGGAACTGTATCGAAAGTCTTCCAACTCAGTGCTTTCGGTTGCTTCACAATTTTGCAGCGGCTGCCTGTCCTTGTTTACATATACTTACGTATTGGGTGAAATGTATCTACAAAGGAATGACATGAATTGTGTTACAGAGAAAACAATTAAAAGGTAATGAATAAAAAAATTTAGTTGTGTGGGAGACGCTGGTCTGCGGAAACTGTCACGGGAAAAATTTAGTTATCTGTTTCCTAATCAGAAAAGCGAAAGATAAGCATAACTAAACCCACAAAAGCCCATAATAAAAAGCTTTTGAATTGTTTCAATGAGAAACACATTTTCATTGGTCTATGTGGATAACCACGTGAGCTGAAAGTTAACAAATTGGCCCCTTCAATTACGAAACACATATTATCGTGGTCGCAGTTCATTCGAAGTAGCCTGGCTTACAGTGACCATTCAAAACATTTAATATACGAAGAAAGCATCAGCAGTGTTATTTAACATATGTACAGAATAATTAAAATTTACATAACTTTGCATCACTGTGAGTCTCTGATCCAGCAGTGTCTGTTCACTCGACGAGTAGTCCCAAGTAACGCCTGATGAAGATCACGAGTCACGTTGCCAAAATATCCTGCAGAATACCAGACAGCTAAAGATGTCAGTAGCTGGCCAGTTTGCTGTATGAGAGAATGGCACGGTTTCATGGCACCTTTCCCAACCGAATTGGTAGAGGTGTCTAAGTCAGAGGGGATGCTATGTCCTAGTCATGAGAGGGCTCATACTGCTAAGTTATTTGTAGACTAGATTTTGTTGTCACTGAAATAACATCATATACCCTTTCAAGTTATGAAATTTCATTTAGTTCCCTCTTCCCTTCTTGTGTGCTTCACTTATTTTGTCATGCAGTGTATTTTATTTCCGATACGTACTTCAGAGCGAAGGCTCTCTCTTCGGGGTTTTAGTACTCACACGAGTTTTTCCAAATTGAAGAGGTGAAGCACTCGCACCGTCATGTTGTGAGAAACTGCTTCACTGGTGGCCAATAGCGAAATTGCTCGAGATGGTGATGCATGTCATGTTAATCTAGCTAGAAATGAAGGTGTTCATCTGCTCAAAGTGAAGGAAGCCTCAAACAGTGATTTCTCACGTACGTAACTTTTAAAGTCATTGAAACCAAAAATACTTGACTTTCCCCCGAGGTAGCTGTATACTGCATCCACACATGCAAGCAATGCTCATAAACATGGTGAGTATTCAAACATCAACCAAAATCAGAATTGTTTCTCCGTAAAATATTCGTTGACTAAACACATTAGACAAGCCGTGGTGTGGTGCTGTTTGCTACTCAATACATACGAGAATTGGTGAAAAAACCAAGGAACACGCAAATAAAAAAAATATACCTGCAGACAACACAAATAAATATGCATAAGCAATTCCCAGCAAAATAAAATAAAAACTGGATGATTTTAGTCTTACCGATCACCTAGATCTGCTTCTACATAGCCGGCCGAAGAGGCCGATTGGTTCTAGGCGCGGCAGTCCGGAACCGCGAAATCGCTACAGTAGCAGGTTCGAATCCGGCCTCGGGCATGGATGTGTGTGATGCCCTTAGGTTAGTTAGGTTGAAGTAGTAGTAAATTCTAGGGGACTGATGACCTCAGAAGTTAAGTCCCATGGTGCTCAGAGCCATTTGAACCATTTTTTACTTCTACATACATACTCTGCAAGAGCCGATTTGGTCGCGGTACAAACCAAAATCACAAAACATATGAGTGTTCAGTTTACGTCGGCCACGGACACAGTACACACACCAGAACTCACGAGGCTCGACGATCACCTTCTAGTTCTCACTCCCGACTCTTTGTTGGTGCTTTTCTCTGTCGACCTACCACTAAACACACATCGCTTTGCATTGCACTTTCAAAAATTTCAACTACACCAATTAACATTTTCACCCAAAATTACAGCTTCGTGTTATTCTGTTCTTGGAAAATAATTTAAACAATAAGATAATAAGCATGAAAACGTACGTCATCAAAACAAATGAAAATAGCAATTACATTCATGACCCCTGCACGACAAACGGAAGCGTAGTTGTACAAAGAAAAAACTTAACAAAACTTTGCCACAAATATTAGCTTCGTTGTATTACGTAGATTAAAATAGTAAAAAAATGAAAGACAATCTATAAAGGCCTATAGTGCTGTCTTCGCGAGTAGTTCCTCAAAATGTGAACGTGTGGCTAATTCATCAGTTCAAGAGGGAAGGAAAGCCTCATGTATACGCTGAAACCTCTTATCGCGAAGCTTTGACTCCGAACTACGTAGCAAAAATGAAAATCTATCAATCGAAATACAACAAGTCTACTGTAGTCTGTTAAAAAAAATATGCTCTGTATTATAGACTAAGAAAAAAATAATATTGTGTTTAATAATCAACCGCTGTTGTTCCTCGGACACTGTGTGCAACATCACGGAGTGAGATACGTTGGTGGACATTCCGCCCGTGTATAAAGGTCGCTGGAAACAATTGGTCGCCCGCTAAGTTTCCCATAACGCCGCTTTTACGCCCACGGGACGGCCGGGGATCTGGTATCTCGTCTCCGTGCAGGAAGGCGCGCTCAAACAGCTCGCCACGGCGGCGGTATTCACAGGGTGGGCCGCCTCTAATGCCGGCTGGCTGATCATTACGAGCACCGCAGGTCCTGGCAGTTCCTGCTGCCTTATCTGGCAGGGAAGTTGGCGCCGCCCCTGTAATGCCCCGCGTGGCAACCCGCGCAACAGGCTCCCTCCTCTGTCCTGAGCTCCCGGCGTCCATCCACGTGCAGCACTCGGCAGAGGAGCTCTTAGTCTCTGGTAAGGCGCTGCTGGTGGCATTACGTGCCGCGAGCAAGTTACTAAAGTCTCTCAACTAAACTAATAGTGTCGTATTACATCTGTCAGTTTCACTGTACATCAGTTGCGTAGAGTGCAGTCTGTGTAGCAGAGCTGTAACAAATATTCACTCCTCCTCTCTACTAATTTATGTCTATACGGGGTTTTACGAGCCCATACTTCAGGCTGTTAGGAAGATGCTGGAGGTCAGACAACAGCTACAAATGTCCGTTGTTTGTGGCAGAAGTGGATCGACGAGATCATATTACTGTAATATTATTGTCTCCTGCAGCTGCCGAACTAATCTGTACAGTTGGCTTCCAAACCGTCTTGACGCTTACGGGCTCCAGGAAAAGTATTTTTTATGTGCCATCCAGTGTTTCTTCCACGAAATTGATGGTCTGAGCCCTTGTTCGTTGGTCAGGTTAAGGCATCGGCCTCGTGAAATACCGATTAACATCTTCAACTGGAATTAGAGGTTCAAGCGTAGATTTGAGTTTGCTATTTCTAGAGGTCGTAGATTTTCCCATGATGCTTATGACAGCCCTCAATTAATGAGTGAATGTACCTCAATTTTGCATTTCTTACAGACAGACTAACTCGGGTGAATAGTTTCTTGTAGATGATATGATTATCAGAGAGTGGTGGTTATCGTTTATAAGTTTTGACCGCTGCGTCTCCGATAGCTGGAAGGTTTATGAGGTGATCTGTAACCCATAGTGCAAGTTTACCCTCTACTTTTAAGATTTTTAGAGGAGCGTGTTATCGTACAGATTACTGAGTCTGAGTTAAACTGGACAAGTTATTGATCTCGAAGTTATTTGCTGCTTAACAAGATATGACATAGGCGTCATCTGTAAGCTCAGACATGTTCATTCGCTTAAAATCCCTAAAAGTCAACTCTTTTAATTAGTTCTTTGGACATTGCGAAGAGTATGTCATGAATATTTCATCGTGAGGAGAAAAGCCAGGTGCAGAGATCTGAGGTGCACGAATATATTTGGTGGCAAATATATCGATAAATGTCTGAGAGGCTGCTGTATGGTGAGTTGGTCCAACTGGAAGCATTGTAAGGGAAATATACGTGTGAACTTTGATACGGAAAGACTATTGTATAGAAAATTTTTCGTCTATCTACGCTACAGCTATGTGTCTATACAGACCTTGAGGACCTGAAATTGCAGATTGAAAGCCAGATACCCGACAAGCTTAGGTCGTTCGTACATTACACTTATATGACACTTTCTGCTGAGAGATTGAATTTCACTCAAAATGTATTCGGGCTGTTTCTCCTCGTTTTAGATTGTGAGTTCGACCTTGGGGAACAAATTTGCACGCATATGTGCTATTGTCCCGCTCCCACGTCGGTTGCATCTGTTACGTCACATCAAGACCTACAGAAGAGGACAGTATATACCCACCCTGCTTCAGCCACGTCTCTGATCGGACTATGACATGAAAGCTACATTTTTTCTTTTCTTTTCGTGCTGCATTATGACTACTATGGCATGTCACCTAATTACTTTATGCCGGCCGTGGTGTTCCACATAGCCCTCTTAGCCAGCAGTCATGGCCACCACCAAGCAGGAAACGTATGCTACAGATTTGAGGCCACGGCAGTTGCCGACAAAGCACCACGTGGAGGTGGGGATGCGTGGAGTTTTTTATTTACTTTTTAGTATTATCTTCTATTTACTTACAGCAATTACACTTATTTATAAAAGGAAAATGCCTGTATTGGGAATAAGGGAGTAATAA